>NW_023994898.1:0-183878 GCF_015586225.1 Lucilia sericata | reverse complement strand
GAATAAAATTCTGGACAAGTCATATTTTGAAGGGGTCTTTGTATAGGGGCCAGAGTCAAATGAGGCCCAATAATTATAAAATTCATGAGGGTCATTAAGGCTCGTATAGAACTTGGTTTTGCAGCTTTTTGTCGAGATACGAATATATTAAACATGAACTTAAAAGCCCTATTCGGCGGGTTCAGTTGTAATGGACCTATGTTAACAATTTTCAATAGGCCTCGTCTATGGTACAATAGAAGATTATGTGCATTGAATTATCTTCAAAATTGCGACCTGTAGTTTGATCACAAGATTTACAAGCCCTATTTGGGGGTTCAGTTGTATGGGGGCTAGGTGAAATAATAGACCGATCTTAATCATTTTCCATGGGACAATAGAAGATCATGTACTAAATTTCATTGAATTATCTTCCAAATTGCAACCTGTAGTTTGAGATCGAGGTTTACATGGACGGACGGACATAGCGAGAAAGTGATTCTAAGCCGACTGGTATACTTTAAGGTGGGTATAGTACCAATATTATTGTATGTTACAAACATCAGCACAAACCCAATATACCCTCCCCACCCTCTGATTTGTGAATTTGAAAAAAAAATTCCAAATTTTCATCTTTTAGTCCTTCTGACTGTATACTTGAGTCTCAAATATAAAATTCTTTATTTTACAGGAGTCTCTTCCTCTTGACGAATACTTAAAGTTACCACGTTAACTGGTGGCACTAAGATTTTTACAAAAATTTTGGCACTAAATTTGTCTATTTTGGATTATCTTTCCAATAAGATATAAAACACAAAAATTTTAAAAGTTATTACAAATTTCTGCGATCATTTAGTGTCACGAAATTCTTCTCGCGGCACTTCTCCCACTGAACTCTTATACTACCACTTCCCTATTAGTTAGACAATGCAAGAATGATCTGTGCTTGTCCTTGTTTGTATCCCTGCGGATAGGTGCTATTATCAGCTTTTGATATCTCCAACGCCATTTTAGCAGCAAATCCGTTAGGTTTTATAAAGATCAGAATCCTCACATTCTTCAGAATGCTGAAGATAGATGGAATAACCTAGGTACATACAAAGGGACCAAGTCAATGAGAAACACACAAGAAATAAAACTTTCCCGAGAATTCCGGAACGGAATTCCCCCAAACCCCAAACTCTATTCAAATAGATTTTGGTATTTGTATAAAAATAATATATTTACTCATCAGGAAATCCCCACTTCGGTTGATATTTTTAGGATGATTTGTAAAAAAAAAATAATCGTTTATTAGTACGGCGCATGAAAAATGAAATTTTTTATGGTGAGTCTAATTTCGTTTCACAGTATCTACAATTATTTGATGCAAAATTTTAAGGCAATTAGAGAAAATTTGTACCCTAAATCGAGTAATTATCTCACCATTGGTTAAAGAAAATTTGTTTCTATGAAGGAAATAACAACAAGGATCAAACAAAAAAGACATTTAGGAATCTGTGTAGGGCCGGTTATTAAAAAAAAAACACAAAATCTCGAGTGAAATATTAAAAACCTAAATATATCTTGAACTTAAGCAGATATTGACTAAATGACAATTAAACAAAATTGTCGAAAATAAAAATGAAAGTAGCAAAAACTGTATTACTTGCACTTTTTTTTTTTTCTGAAATAAACAACAACAATTTTTTTCTAAAATTTGGTTTAAGTACTTTTAGCATGATATATTCATAAATGTATTTTTAATTTTATTACAATCCTATAAAATAAGGTAATTTTTGGCAACAATCTATAGTGCTCAATTCTAGTTAGAAGTAATAACAACCTCGTTTAGTAAATCGGTTACAAAGTAAAACAAATACTTAAATATCTTCGACATGAAACTGTTTATAGCAGCTTTAGTCCTGTGCTCGTTGGCCATTTGCTTCAGTTCTCCCATCGACAATAAAAATCTAAAATCATTGTTAGGAGCAGAAGCCTCAGTTCATAATGATACGAATATTAAACGTATAAGTGCTGACAACGCCGAACATATCCGTACCGGCAATAATGATGAACATATTCGTATAGCGCGTCATCATGGCTATGGTGGTTATGGAGGAGGTTATGGTGGATATGGCGGTTATGGTGGAGGTTTATGGCGGCTATGGAGGATACAGGATATTACGGTTAAGATTTATGTAATAAAAATAATATTTTTTACGTAAATAAAAATAATCTGTGTATATAAGGATAAATTGATTATATTTAATTGTAAAAGAGATTTTATAAACTTTCTTGATTTGTTTTAAAATATTTTCCAAAATATGTATTTTGGATCTCCTGTTGACTACAAATAATACAAATAATTTTATCAAAACATATTAGTGATCATGATTTTATAGTTTTCGTCATGGGACTTCAAGTTTTCTATAACAAAAATCGAATACTAATTGAGATATTATCAGTGATCTCATTCATTAATTAAAAAAAAAAAAAAAAACAAGTAAGAAGTTATAGTGGGGCGAGACCGACCATATAATACCCTACACCAGTTATAAAACCAAAAGTGATTTAGTGTTCATAATAAAGCATTTAAGTTGAATTGTACCTTGTCTCAGATATACTTTAGATTTTTTTGTTGAATAAAATGTGTACATTAAGTCATATTTCGAACGGGTCTTTGTATAGGGGCTAGGGTCAAAATGAGGCCCTATCATCAAAAAAATCATCAGGGTCATAAAGACCTTGGTTTTGCAGCTTTTTGTCGAGATACGAATATATTGAACATAATTAACAAACTTAAAAGTCCTAATCGGGGGGTTCAGTTGTATGGGCGCTAGATCAAATATTGGAGCGATGTTAACCATTTTCAAAAGGATTCGTTTCTAGTACAATAGAAGATCATGTGTAAAATTTCATTGAATTGAATCTTCAAAATGGAGACCGTCACTGAGACAATAAACGATAATTACTAAATTTTCAGAAAATGATTCTAAGGTGAGTATAGGACCAATATTATTGCGCGTTACAAACATCAGCACAAACCCTCCCCACTAAAGTGGTGTAGGGTATAAATATGGAAATTATTTTTGTCAAATTTCATTTTGGTATGGAGGTCAAATATTCACTAATTATTGCTTTCGCTTTGGGACCTTAAATTTTCAAGAAAAAAATTGTTTTTAGACTTCCGTGAGAATTTTTGTTTGAATACGTTTTTTTTTCTGAAAGAGACAAAGAGAGAAGAGAGGTTATATACATTGTTGCCAATTTGACGTTTTTTCCGTCAAATCTGACGTTTTTGAAATGACAATTGCGCGACAAAATGCGTTTTAGCGGCTACCGGGAAATTTGGCGACTTTTAACCAATATTTGGAGATTTTTGACGTCTTTTCACGTAGTCTATAGTCTAGTCTATTGTCTAGTCCATAGTCTAGTCTATGGTCTAGTCTATAGTCTAGTTTATAGTCTACTCTATAGTCTATAGTCTAGCCTATTGCCTAGTCTATAGTCTAGTCTATAGTATAGTCTACAGTCTAGTCTATTGTCTAGTCCATAGTCTAGTCTATAGTCTAGTCTATAGTCTAGTCTATAGTCTAGTCTATAGTCTAGTCTATAGTCTAGTCTATAGTCTAGTCTATAGTCTAGTCTATAGTCTAGTCTATAGTCTAGTCTATAGTCTAGTCTATAGTCTAGTCTATAGTCTAGTCTATAGTCTAGTCTATTGTCTAGTCCATAGTCTAGTCTATAGTCTAGTCTAAAGTCTAGTTTATAGTCTACTCTATAGTCTAGTCTATAGTCTAGTCTAGTCTATTGTCTAGTCTATAGTCTAGACTATTGTCTAGTCAATAGTCTAGTTTATAGTCTAGTTTATAGTATAGTCTACAGTCTAGTCTATTGTCTAGTGCATAGCCTAGCCTATAGTCTAGTCTATAGTCTAGTTTATAGTCCAATCTATAGTCTAGTCTATTGTCTAGTCTATAAACTAGACTATTGTCTAGACTATTGTCTAGTCAATAGTCTAGTCTATAGTCTGGTATATAGTCTAGTATATAGTCTAGTCTATAGTCTAGTCTATGGTGTAGTCTATAGTCTAGTCTATAGTCTAGTCTATAGTCTAGTCTATAGTCTAGTCTATAGTCTAGTCTATAGTCTAGTCTATAGTCTAGTCTATAGTCTAGTCTATAGTCTAGTCTATAGTCTAGTCTATAGTCTAGTCTATAGTCTAGTCTATAGTCTAGTCTATCGTCTAGTCTATAGTCTAGTCTATAGTCTAGTCTATAGTCTAGTCTATAGTCTAGTCTATAGTCTAGTCTATAGTCTAGTCTATAGTCTAGTCTATAGTCTAGTCTATAGTCTAGTCTATAGTCTAGTCTATAGTCTAGTCTATAGTCTAGTCTATGGTTCAGTCTATAGTCTAATATATAGTCAGGACTACTTTCGGTTGCCTATTCAATAGTCGAAATTCAATAAGGGGATTCATGAAATACGTGGGCAAACTTGCGCATTTGTATTATTTAGAAGAGATGATTTATTTTAAAATGATCAGTTCAAATAGGCGATCAAATGTATCAGTGTTGTGGAAGTAAAATCCTATACAATTTGTGACAAATTCAGTGCAGAATCCAAAATTCACTAATTGCACAGTTTGTATTTTTTTTTTTTTTTTTTTGAAAAACATCCAGTTTAAATTGTACGTTTTCTAGCTGCTTTTGCAAAAACATTAAGCTGGCGGTTTTTTTGACATGGTTTAACGGGAAATGGTGGAAAAATATTGGCAACACTGGTTATATATGAACCAGTCCTCATATAATATGATGTGAATTATGTTTATATACTGAAAATAATCGAAATGCTTCGTGGTTTCGTATTATACAAGAAATTTGCATAAATATTACGAAAAACGTAATTTTATTTTCGTAATGTTAAGCATGTATCATTTTCAGTGTAAATATTTTTGCTCGTTATGGGAATACCCGTCTTTTGATGTCTGCTATGATGATGTCTATATATAAAGAATGCGCGACTTTTAGATGAGATGACTAGTTCATTTTAATAACTGATAACATGAAGAAAATATTCTTTGCGATAATCTTAATTATATTTTCAAGTTATCATCTAGCAAACGCTGAAAAACAAAACAATTCTAAGAAATTGTTAGAGAATACTAATGATACATTTGATGTCAGTAAAGGAATACATCAGCATGCAGGTAATATCCCGCGATCTCACGTTGGTAAAAACAAAGAAAAATATACACATATAGACAGAGTCAAAATTTGTGGTCCTGTAAACAATAGAGGAGGCGGTTTAATATGTGATGGTTACAATGGTCAAGCTAGGGGTTAAAACATACATAAATACATACTTATATACATACATAAATATAAAAGTATTACTTTATTATATTTTCTTCGATTTATTTATATATACAAATATTAAATAAAATGCACTTTAAATATATTTTTAAAAACGTGTACGTTCTTCATATAATTGATCACCAGTTTTAAAGGGCGTTTTCGATGGTATACGTTGAGGCTTAATATGGGAACAATCAAAATGTGTTCCTGGAACACCAGCACCAAATCCACGATTACAATTTAGTTGAGGTTTCGCCATAGCCATCAATACTAGACAAAGTAGAAAACAGTAATATGTTAAACGCATTTTAATGTCTTATCAACAATAATTAATGAACTGAAGAAAAAAAATTACTAAACATTATGCTATAATTATTGTTATTTTTAAAAAATTACTTGAGTGGTTTTTCAAATAGAAAGCTCTTTATGTGCTTTTTAAAATAATTTTTCAATGCTTTATTAGATTAGCGATCGGCACATACAGTTAATCACAAAATAAGTATACAGAAATACTGACGATTGATTTTATTTAAAAATATTATTATTCATATTATTTTTTCAAAAAAACAAGAAAGTAACACATTTATTTATTAAAAACAATTATGATAATTATTATTCACTACTTTTTTCCTTCATATTTTGGTTCTTTGAGTTCTCATTTAAGCTAAAGTTAAAAAGGTGAAAAATTTACGTCACAAAAGTAAATATACAGATCATTTCAGTATATATTTGGTTTAATGATATTAACAAAATTTATGAAAATTTTACTTGTATTAATATAATTACTTTTTAATAAAATATTTTTTACACAATAACTTGGAAAAAATCTACTTTTAGTTCCGAAATCTTGAAATTTGGGCCGACTGGCTCCGGAATTAATTAGTAGAACAGTTTTTTCTCATTTCTACGATTTTTTTCCACTTTAGACCCCGGATTTTGGATCTGGTGGTAATTGAACCCTCCAAATGATGCATTGGAAATAGAATTTTTAACTTTTGAAAAGAGTTGTTATTTCGAAATTAATGTTATATGCATGGATTTGGCCATTTTGAACACAGTACGTTCTTAAAAAACCCGAAATTTAACTCCGATTTCTTAAGACTTACAACATAAACTTTAAAATTGTATAATTCTATATATTTTCTTTAATTAAACAGGTTTTCCAAATACTCCGATTTCCAAAGCATACAATAATGCTACCAATCATATCTTGATATACTCGATACAATAACCATGTTTTATGGTTCTAGCAACAAATTAAGATGTATCCGTGTTCAAAATTTAATATAAAAATCTTACGATATGTAGTGTAAGTTATTGACATGGTCACCATTTGACGATTATTGGTAGTATTTAGGAGTGTGTAATGGATGATTGGAACCAAAACACTTGTTTTAATTAATGGATACTAGTGCAAATATTATTAATATTGCATTTTAAGATATAAATTTTAGGAAATCGCCGTTAAATATCGAATATAAACGCTATATTATGTTAAAAACGGCAATGTTCCGCAATGGATTGTAATTATTGTAAAGAAACAATTACTTTAAAAGTTAAAATATCGTCTTCCAATGCATAATGAACAACGAGGGATATTATTGAATACCCCGATCCAAAACTCCGGGGGTTTAAATAGTCAGATGTTCTTAAATAGGAAAAAATTCTCCTATAATAATATTCAGATCAATTACCAAAAATTTCAATTTTTCGGAACAAAAAGTGAATTTTTTCCATGTTATAGTGTACAGCAACGGTTCCCAAAAGGGGGGTCCGCGGACCCCTAGTGGTCCGTAGCAAAATCCTAGGGGGTCCGCGAAGACGAACGAAAAAAATCATGAATAAAAAATATTCTCTATATGTTAGAAAATATTAAAAATATCTCCAAATTTTTCATAAATACTAAAATACACAATTTTATTCAATAATCCCAGATTTGTTGGTGACTTTTTGAATTTTATTGTTTCGGTCGTTTATCAGGATGAAGCTAGGCCCTACAAATTTATTGTTTCACTTTTATAAAGTAAAGTATTACGTGATTTGTAATTTTTATAAATGTATATGTATCGAAATAAATGTTTTATATCAGACGGATAATGATTTGCCTTAGAATTAAATACTGATACTGGTATCCCGGAATATAATATTTCATAATATTTTTTTAAATTGTAAGCAAAAGTGTTAATCTAGTTAATTTTAAATATAAATATTCTATTCCGACGTGATACACAGATTTTAACTTCATTTTGTTGTCCAATATTATTAAATCAACATCAGAAAATTCATAGCGTTTTGCGTAAATAGTCAAAACGACGCAGTAAAATAATTCGTAGGTATTTTAAAATTCAAATTTAAGATCCAAATTCACAGTACATTCGCAAAGAGTTCAGGTCATATTTTATGTGGGTAACGCATTCCGCAACAACATCGAAGAAGTCTAACTTTCACATTTTTTCCCGAAAACTTAGCTTACATACTCAGCTCACTCCTATGAAATCGCAAAAAAATTTAGAAACATGACTCTTTAAGCACATGTCGACAATACTTGATAATAACCCTTTTCGCTACCTTGACGAGAAATGAACATGAAAGCTTTCACGATCATAAATTAAACATCATGTTAGAAGTCATTCTATATTTAAAACCATGCAATTGAAAACATTTCCGAAATACTAAATATTCTCAATGTACGGGAATATTTTATAGGGTTTATGGACCAGGACTAAGACAATTTTCGGATGAACAATTATTTATAACAATAAGATATCATAATATGTATGGGGGTCCGTGAAATTAAATAAATTCCTCAAGGGGTCCGCGAAGTAAAAAACGGTGGGAACCGCTGGTGTACAGAATATTTTATTATAAAATAATTACAATCAAACAGGTAAAATTTTCATGAATTTTGTTAATATCATTAAGCCAAATACATATTGAAAATTTCTGTATACTTACTTTTGTGACGTAAATTTTGCACCTATTTAACTACACCTTAAATGGGAACTCAAGTAACCAAAATAACCCGGAAAAAAGTAGTGAATAATAATTATCATAGTTGTTTTTAATAAATAAATATGTTACTTTTTTGATTTTTTAAAAAATAATATCCTTTTTTAAATAAAACCAATTGTCAGTATTTCTGTATACTTATTTTTGAGATTAACTGTACATGAGTGGTTTGTTTTTGAACCCAAAGAGAGAATATTTATTTTTGCCCAGTGTGCTTCGCTACCCTAAAAACAATATAAATAAAAAACCATTTATGATTTTGCTTACTTACTTTTTTAGTCAGCAATATATGTATCGAATTTCATGGCTATACTAATGTTCCTAACTGTATTATTATAGAGGCAATCAGCCTGAAGCTTATTCACTAAGGTCCAGAATTGATGCCGTTTTATCAACCGATTATACAAATGTTTTTTCGACAGTTTTGTCTACAGTATTACTAAAGAAACGCTCAAACGCTCAAAGATTTTGTTTGGGTATGGTAGTAAGTAATTTGGATGTATATATTACTGTCTATAAAAAAGCCAAGTTCATTGAATTATGAAGAAAATAAATAAATTATTATTAAAAAAAATCCACACTTATTAACCAATGTTATTTAGTTGATTTAATATTAAACAAATAAGAGCTTTACATTCGGTTATATCGAAACTTATACAATATTCACTATCAAAATATGAATCTTAGAGTGATTTTCGGACTTATTATTATTATATAAGCATAAATAATTCTTCCGATTTTCTTGATCCTAGCCTCCATACAAAGTTCTCATCAGAAAATGACTTGAACATCGTTAATTCCATTTTAAACACTGTCACTATAATGAAATTCTGCATATCTAACTCCTACATGAATATAAATCTCTCCACTAAATTTTGATAAGATTGATGCTATATTAAACAAGTTAGAGTTCTATATTCGGTTGTGCCGAATCTTATATATTCTTTACCATGATGTATTAAAAAAATCAAAAATACCAGTTGTAAAACGAAAAAGCACCAGAAAGTCCCCTTATATAGATTTTCGTTCAATCAGAGTGTTGCGTATGTGCATAAAAATGTATCATTCATAGAACAAAAAAGTTGAAAAAATCGTTTCCTCCAGATTTGTATTAACTTAAAAGTACCAAAAAGTCCCACTTTACCTGTTCTCACTATAAATACAAAAAAATTTTCTTTTTTTCAATATTATAGAAAATTCAGAACGAAAAAGTATCAAAAGTCCTCTTTTATAGGTTCTCACATAATACGGGCTCTACATGCTTAATTTCATGTCTCTTAATCTCAATTTTTGGTGAAATTTTCAGAGGTTGTCTCGGATTTTTACTCATATCTCAGTTATTCATGATGTTGGAAAGAATTGTTGAAGATTTGGATCCCGAAGATATCTGGAGTCTTCAGAAAATTGATTTCAACTAACATATATAAAGACAGACGGACAGACTCCGCTATCTATAAGGATATATACTTTATAGGGTCAGAAAATTATATTATAGAATTTATAAACGGAATGACATATATATCGTCACCTGAAACGCAAACTGCCCTAACCAACCAAAAATTCAAAATTGATTTTATTGTTGATTATAATGTATTGCATCAAAACAAATGTCCACACAAAAAATTGGACTCATACGATCAAAATAAGCGATTTTATTGGCAAAAACCAAACGGCCCTATCTACAAAAACATTTAAATATTAATGGTAAAAAGTCCAATTTATCCATTTTTATATACGCCATTGTCAACTATCATAACAACTAAAAGGTTTCATTATTAAACAAGTCAGAAAGTATAGTCGGGCGTGGCCGACCATATGATACCCTACACCAGTTATGAATATTAAATGTGATTTATTTTTCATAATAAAGCATTTATATTCAATATTACCTTGTTCCGATACATTTAAGCAATTGGTATAGCAATGGATGAAAAATTAATTTTCTGAAAGAGGCTTTATATGGGGGCTAGGGGCAAATATGGACCAAGCCCGATAAAATTTTGTGAATATATTTATATTTACATAATATTTTATTGTGCTGAATTTCTTCGTGATATTTGTGTTTATAAGTTAATTTGGGACATTCAAGTAATTTTCTGAAGGGGACTTTGTATGGGAGCTAGGGTCAAATGGGGCCCGATCTTTATGAAATTTGGCAGGGTCATCAAGACTTCTATAAAACTTAGTTGTGCCGTAATTTATCGATATATCTGTATATTTAACATAATTATGAGCTCAGAATCCATTTTCGGGAGGTTCTGTTCTATGGGAGCTAGGTGAAATAATGGACCGATTTAAACCATTTTCAATAGGCTTCGTCCTTGGGTCAAATAAAGCGTGCGTGCCAAATTTCATCTTGAAAATTGCAACCTGTACCTTGCGCACAAGGTTTACATGGACAGCCAGCCAGCCAGTCGGAGGGACGGACATAGCTTAATCGACTCAGAAAATGATTCTAAGCCGATTGGTATACTTTAAGGTGGGTCTAGGACGAATAGTTTTGTATGTTACAAACATCAACACAAATCCAATATACCCTCCCCACTAAAGTGGTGTAGGGTATAAAAATTAGTTTATTTACTACAAATAAACTTTTCAATTTAAATAGTTTTTTGATTCTCCTATAAAATTTTAAAAGTGTTAGATAGGGCCGTTTGCGTTTTAGGTGACGATATGTACTTAAACATCGTCGGAGTAAAACTCGACAGAAATATGGTTTGTAAATATAAAAATCATTCTCCTAAATTTTTTGCATCGGCAAGATCAATCTATAATAGATCATAGCACCCGTCCATATCCGAAAATCACGTAAAACCATTTTTTTGACCAATCAATAATAATAACAAGTAAGAATTTATACCATATAATAATAAAGTATTTAATTTCATTTTTACCATAATTCAGAAATATTTTAACAATTTTTTGACAAAAAAGTGATTTTCTAAAAGAGAGGTTATATGGGGGCAATGGTCCAATTGTGATATTAGTGTTTATAAGTGAATTTTGACCATCAAGTCATTTTCTAAAGGGGACTTAGTATGGGGGATAGGGTGAAATTAGGCCCGATCATTATGAAAATCAGCAGTATCATTAAGATTGATATAAAACCAAGTTTTGTCGATTTTTGGAGTGATACAAGAACATTTAACATATTTATGAGCTCAAAAGCCCTATTCGGGGGTACTGTTGTATGGGGACTAGGAGATATAATTGACCGATTAGAAATATTTTCAATGGGCTACGTCCTTCGTCAAAAGAAGAGTATGTGCCAAATTTCATCAATGCACAAGGTTTACATGGACACATAGAAGGACGGACATAGCTAAATCGACTCAGAAAGTGATTCTGAGCCGATTGGTATACTTTCAGGAGTTTTTTATCTTTTGATCCAGCGTCTGGAAAAAAAATTTAAAATTTTTTATAAATAATATTACAAAAAAAAATTTATTTCTTATATGTAAATTTATTTCCGCCTTGCTTTTCAATATTAATTCCGGTATAAAACAGACCTTATCATTAAAGAATATTAGTGGACTATTTCGTCTCTCCAGCTCCCTTGATTTGAGCGTATATAACAAGTTAGAGTGCTATGTTCGGCTATGCCGAATATTAAATACCCTCCACCAGCAAGCTACTTTTTACGAAAACCCATTTAACTATGTAATTTTTAGATAACTTAGCAAAGTTTTTATTTCCGTATTGAGCGTACAAACATTTATGCATATGTCGAAATAATTTTGGTTAGGTCCAGAAAAATTTATATTAATAGACCAGTTCGAAAACATATTAATAGAATGATTTATCTATACACAGAACATACTCATGTCGAATTTTATCCGGATATAATCATTTAATAGCGAATTAAGTGGTATTAAGTAATTTTTGAGAGCTAAGACAACTCATGGATCGGTCCGGAAAAAATTCCGTATAATGATTTATATAACTATATATAACAAAAAACACATTTATGTAGAATTTTATACCTATAACTTTGATTGTCAATGTGCGTTTAAGTAATTTTTGGAAATGGTCCTTATATGGGAGCTATGACCAATAATGGATCGATCCGGGAAAAAAGTGGTAGAATGATTTATATTTACACAAAACATATTCAAGTCGAATTTAGTCCCTATAGCTATAGAATTCAATGAAATATGTATATGCTATTAAGTGATTTCCTCAAGTGGGCCTTATATGGGAGCTATGACCAATTATGGGCCTATCGAAGAGTGATTCATATTTAGACAAAACATATCTGTGTCGAATTTTAACAAGATAGCTTTATTTGATAATGAATTATGTGCTTTTAAGTGATTTTCGTAAGTGGGCCTTATATGGGAGCTATGACTAATAATGGACCGATCCGTAAAAAATTGGGTAGATTGATGATTTGTATGTACACAAATATATTCAAGTCGCATTTTATTCATACAGCTGTAGAATTCAATGAAATATATGAGTTTAAGTGATATTCGGAAGTGAACCTTATATGGGAGCTATAACCAATTATGGGCCTATTGGGAAAAAATTTCGTAGAGTGATTCATATTTAGAATGTTGGTGTCGAATTTTATCAAGATAGCCTTATTTTTTAATGAAATATGTGCTTTTAAGTAATTCTCGGAAGTGGGCCTTATATGGGAGCTATGACTAATAATGAACCGATCCGTAAAAAATGTTGTACAATGATTTGTGCGTACATAAAACATATTCAAGTCGGATTTTGTCACTATAGTATTAGAATTTGATGAAATATATGCGTTTAAGTGATTTTCGGAAGTGGCCCTTATATGGGAGTTATGACCAATTATGGGCCTATCCGGAAAAAAAATCATATTTTTGATGTACACGAAACATATTTAACTCGAATTTTATCACAATAGCTTTATTTGCCAATGAAATATTTGCGTTTAGGTCATTTTCGGAAGTGGACTTTATATGGGAGCTAAGACCAATTGTGGACCGACTGAGATCTTCGTTGGTAATATGATTTCTGTTCATATTATATTTGCATGTACAAAATTTTGTGTTGATACCGATATATTTGAGGAAGTTATTAACGATAAACTAATTTCCGGGAATATATAGCATTGTATAGGGGCTATGGGAAATATTGGATCGATTGTAAAGATTTTGTCTTTTTATTCATAACTTTTTTTTTACTCATAACTTTTTACGTTGTGAACCGACTTTGCTGATTTTAGGATAATAGTAAATATTTTGGGTGAATTTGGTTGATTGCCTTTGCGTAGTTTTAACGTGAGCGTGTTTTACACGGACAGACAGACAGACGGACATAGCTAAATCGACTCAGAATTTCATAAAGACCCAGAATATATATCGTTTGTTGGGTCTTAAATGAATATTTCTTGGTGTTACACACGGAACGACAAACTTATATATGCCCTCTATCATCACTGATGGTGGTGGAGGGTATAAAAATGTATTTTTACAATTTGATGTTTTGTTTTATATTATTTTATTTTGTATGATAATTCAAGTCATGTAAAATTAAGAACGTACTCTTCTACTGATTATACCTTAAGGTATATTTGTTATTTCTATATTATGGGTAACACATACAAAAATCAACTAATGAATTTAAAAATAATATATAATATTTACATAGTTTAACTTGTTTATAAATGTAAAATATTTTATATTACAAAAGAGACCATCATTAAAATGAATGAAGTTTTAGCCCCATCCGGCACCTCCCCAACCGACACCTCCACGACCTCCCCAGCCGCCACCTCCCCAACCTCCACCTCTACGACCTCCCCAGCCGCCGCCTCCCCATCCTCCTCCTCCACTTCCCCATCCTCCACCTCCGCGACCACCCCAACCGCCGCCACCATAATATCGAGCCAAACGATTGGCATTATTTGAATGGAAGTCTCCAGCATCGGCTACAGCTAACAAAGAGGTTGGTCGTTGCAAATACTCCAAAGTAGCCGGTATGGCCGTTATCACCGCTACGATGCCCAACAAGGCCAGTATCAACAGAAGACGCATGTTACACGTCACTATCAAAATTATCAATTTATTCTTTATATCCACTTGTGATGTGTCCTTATGTTGAATAGTAAACTTATACTGTATACTGTAGTAAGGATTTCTACATTTTTATACTTTTTCAATTTTATCAGGGTGAAAGTTCTAAATGCAGTTTCAAAATTGCAACGTAATTTTTTTTAAATTGTTATTTTTTATTATTAATTTGTTTGAGTATTTTGAAGCAAATTGTTTTGTGATTTCATGTGTGAGGTTGATGATGTTTGTTCTTTTTTTAATTGGATGTATAGAAGTAAAAATGCATTTCTTAAAAAAAATTTATATACACTCTTCTGTTAAAATTCCCAACTGTTATTGACAATAACAAATAAAGAATTTTTGTCATACATATTTACATGGAACATAAACTAGAAAAAATTAATTTATTCCATAATGTACGTTAGATATGTAGTATGCTTTTTAAACTGGAGAAATATATTCAACAATCTTAATATACATGTATGTACATAACTTCTTACCCGCTTATTCACAAACCAATTTTTATACCCACCATCAAAAAAGATGGGGGGTATATTGATTTTGTCATTCCGTTTGTAACACATCGAAATATTGGTCATAGACCCACAAAAGTATATATATTCTCGGGGAGGGTTGAAATTTCACATAAATATTTCTTATAGGTAAGGTTTGTTTGGTATTGAAAATGGGCAATATCGGTCCACGTTTTCGGATAGCCCCCATACAAGTGGCCCCTCCAAAAGTAGCATTAACAGCCATAAATTGTTTAAAAATACGAATATAGCTATGAAATTCGACATAAGTAACTTTCTTATGATCCAAAATTACTATGCAATATTTTATGAGGACCGGTCCATAATTGACCCTACCCCCCATATAAGGTCCCCTTCAGAAAATGACTGCAACGCTCATTAATGGTTTAAAAATACGAGTGTAGCGATGAAATTCGACACAAATAAATTTAATACGAGCCAAATTCTGTTTACCAAATTTTGTGAGGATCGACCCATAATTGACCCTACCGCCCTATATAAGGTCCCCTTTAGAAAATTACTTTAACGCTTATAACTGGCCTAAATATACGAGTATATAGATGAAATTCGACATAAGTAAGTTTCATTCGAGTCAAACGAGGTTTGATGGTGGGTATATAAGATTCGGCATAGCCGAATATAACACTCTTACTTGTTTATTTTATAAACGGTTTATAAATTAGATTTTGTATGGAAATTTTGTGTTATAAACATTTTATAAAATAAAAATGTTGTTTGTGAATAAGGGGGTTAGTATTTTTGTTGATTTTATACCAATTTTTAGCATACACATAATTCAATCTTTTTATACCCTTCACTTTCATGAAGAAGGGTATATATAAGTTTGTCATTCCGTTTGTAATTTCTACAATATAATTTTCCGACACCATATATATGTATATTCTGTCCGTCTGTCTGGCTGGCTGTCTGTCAGTCTGAATGTTTATTGAAATCAGTTTTTAAAAAAACCTTAGATATCTGCGAGATCCGAATTTTTAATAATTCTATCAGACATGCTTTCGAGAAGTTCGCTATTTAAAGCATAATCGGTTCATAAATAACGGAGATATGAGCAAAAATCCGAAAATTTCATAAAAAATTTTGATTTTTCGTGCATGCAGAGTCAGATTTTATAAACAAATAACAACAACACACATAATCATACGGTAATTTTTTTTTGTACAAAGCAAAGAAAGAACAACACTTTGAGAATAAACAGTGTACTTTTTGAATTTTCTATAATATTGAACACAGAAACATGAAATTAAGCATGTGAGGCCTGGAGTAAGTGGAACCTATAAAAGCAGATTTTTTTTGGTAATTTATCGTTCTTCAAAAGGTACTATTTGAATTTTCTATAATATTGAACCTAGAAACATGAAATTAGGCATGAAGGGCCCGGAGTAAGTGTTAACCTATAAAAGACGATTTTTTGTACTTTTTATACCCTACACCACTATATTGGGTATTATGCGTTTGTCCTACACCCACCTCGAATAAACTATACGTTCAGAATTATGACTAAAAACTTGAGACCACCTCGAAAAAAAATTGTGTTTATACCCTACACCACTTTAATGGGGAGGGTATATTGGGTTTGTGCTGATGTTTGTAACGCACAATAATATTGTTCCTATACCCACCTTAAAGTAAGCAATCGGCTTAGAATCATTTTCTAGTCGATTTAGCTATGTCCGTCCGTCTGTCCGTCCGTCCATGTAAACCTTGTAATCAAACTACAGGTAATTTTGAAGATAATTCATTGTAATTTGGTACATGATCTTCTATTGTCCCGGGGACGAAGCCTATTGAAAATGGTTAAGATCATTCCATTATTTCACCTAGACACCATACAACTGAACCCCTGAATAGGGCTTGTAAACCTTGTAATTAAACTACAGGTCGCAATTTTGAAGATATATAATTGAAATTTGGAACATGATCTTCTATGGTACCGGAGACAAAGCCTATTGAACATGGTTAACATCGGTCCATTATTTCACCTAGCCCCCATACAACTGAACTCGACGAATAGGGCTTTTAAGTTCATAATTATGTTTAATATACTCGTATCTTGACAAAATGCTGCAAAACCAATACTATACTATATCTATACTAGCCTTGATGACCCTCATGAATTTTATAATTATAAATAACGGAGATATGAGCAAAAATCCGAGACAATCTGAAAGTTTCATCAAAAATTGAGATGTTTTATTCATGCTCAGACAGAAACTGTAAACAATCAGCAACAAAACACGTAATCATACGGTAAATTGTTTTATTGTACTTGCTTGTTTATAAAAACAAAGATGAGCATGACGTCACGTTACGAAGGAAGCAGTGTGTTGTTATTGGATAGAAACATGAAATTAAGTATGTAAAGCCGGGATTAGGTGAGACAATATAAAAGGGTACTTTTTGGTACTTTTTATACTCTCCACCACCATCAGTGGTGATAGAGGGTATACTTATATAACTTTGTCATTCCGTGTGTAACACCATGAAATATTCAACTGAGACCCAACAACGTATATACATATATATTCTTGATCCTTATAAAATGCTGAGTCGATTTAGCTATGTCCGTCTGTCTGTGTAAAACACGCCCACATTAAAACGAAGCAATAGAAATTCAATCAAAACATTCTCTATTTTCCGGTACAATTTAGTAATGAAAATCAGTAAAATCGGTTTGCGACGTAAAAAGTTATGAATAAAAATTTCAGACTACCTCGAAAAAAATTACGTTTTTTCCCAATTCTTAAGTACTTTTCTCAGAAACTACCAAAGATATTTCGATGAATTTTGTCACACATTACTTTTGTCTACCAGGGATCAAGTATGTTTAAACTCATAAGAATTGATCCAATATTTTCCATAGCCCCCCGGAAAGTAGTTTATTGTTAATAACTCCCTCAAATATATTGGTATAAACACACAATTTTGTACATGCAAATATAATATGAACAGAAATCATACTACCAACGTAGATCTCAGTCGATCCACAATTGGTCATAGCTCCCATATAAGGCCCATTTCCGAAAATCACCTAAGCGCACATATTTCTTTAATAAAAAAAGTCATTGTGATAAAATTCGAGCTGAATATGTTTTGTGTACACATATACAAATCATACTACTAGATTTTTTCGGATCGCTTCGTTATTGGTCATATCTCCCACATAAGGTCCACTGCCGAAAAGCACTTAAACGCACATATGTAATTGTCAAATAAAGCTATATTAATAAAATTTGACACAAATATGTTTCGTCTATATATAAATCACTCTACGTAATTTGTTCCGGATAGGACTATAATTGGTAATAGCTCTCATAAAAGGTCCACTTCCGAAAATCGCTTAAACGCATATACATTAGAGTGATTCAATCTGTATGAAGGAAAAAAAAATTTTGTCTGACAGGCCGTCCCCCTCTAGAATTGTTCTATGGGTTGTACAACCATGTCAGACAAAAATATAGGCTGATTGGATAACGTTAACAGGTGCCGCAACGGCTCTGAAGTTTTCAAGTGCATTTACAAGGGGAAAATATCGATTTTTTGCTCAAATTTGGCCATTTAGTAATAAATTTTGGACTTTATTGTAAAGGAATCGTAATGTGCTCAGAGTAAGCATTTCGGAAAGACATAAAGCACAAAAATTGCTTGAAAACTTTAAAAGTTATTGCAAATTCCCCAGGCCATTAACGTGTTTCACAGCACATAAATTCGAAATGTGACAAAAAAAAAAATACTTTTTTTGGGATATATTCTAAAAAATCATTTTGTTACTTAAAATATACCTTATAAAATAACGCTAACTCTTTCTCACCTATGGTCAAAATATTTGGGAATTTTTAGTGTACCATATTGAAATAATATTTATTTGTCGGCCATAGTTACCAAAAATAACTGGAATTTATCGTATATAGTCCGATATTTAAAATAAAGTGAAAAAAAGGTAGATTAACCTTTTAAGGCACTTGGGAATAATTTAACACCAAAGTTCAAAAATTCGAAAAAACACTATCTATTTGAATAATTAGAGGAATAACAGAAATAAATCAAAAAATTCTATATTAAGTATAAAAAATTATACTTTAACCCTTCTTGACTATGGAGTAAACTTGAGGAGCACGTTTTTAAAAGAAAAATTTTGTTTTTAAAACTGATAATTTACGTAATCCTTTTTTACGGTCGATTTTCAATGTAGTACAAACTGTATATGGTCAAAAAGGGTTAATTCATAAGTTTTTATACTTAATATAGAATTTTTTGTTTTATTTCTGTTATTCCTTTAATTATATAGATCATTATTTAAATAGAGAGTGTTTTTTCGAATTTTTGAACATTGGTCTTAAATTGTTCCAAAGTGCCTTAAAGGGTTAATCTAAATTTTTTCACTCTATTTATATACGATAAATTTCAGTCATTTTTGGTAAAGATGGCCGACAAATAAATATTATTTCTATATGGTACACTAAGAATTCCCAAATATTGCAAAAATTTACCATTGAACTCTACAGTTTATGGTTTAAGAATGTCTGATTTTAATAAAACTTCGGATATATATTTTGTATTATCTAGACTATAATACTCTGATAATACTTTATTTAAAATATGCATCAGTAAAGAATTAATACATATTCTCTAAAATATTACAAAAAAATGCGATTTTCCCGAAATCCGCCGAGTTCAAATCGCAGGTACAGCTAAACTGTAAGAAATATTTATCTAATATTTTTACCGTTTAATAGCCTTATCTATTGACCATAAATCCCCATGTGATGCCCTAAAAATTTTGAAATTTGTTTAACAAAGTTTCAAAAAAACTGAAATTGCAGATTTGAAACGGCCGTTGAAAAAATCTAACTATTTTGACCATAGCTGAGAACGATTTAGCGTTATCTTATAAGGGCAAAAACTAATATTCGAGTAATTATAGGTATATTTTAAGTAACAAAATGATTTTTTAGAATATATCCCAAAAAAAGTAAATTTTTTTGTCACATTTCGGATTTATGTGCTGTTAGACACGTTAATGGCCTGGGTAATTTGCAATAACTTTTAAAGTTTTCAAGCAATTTTTGTATTTTATATCTTTCCGAAATGCTTACTCTGAGCAAATTACGATTCCTTTACAATAAAGTTCAAAATTTATTACTAAATGGCCAAATTTGAGCAAAAACTGAAAAAATCGATATTTTCCCCTTGTAAATGCACTCGAAAACTTCAGAGCCGTTGCGGCACCTGTTAACGTTATCCTACCAGCCTAATTTTTTGTATGACATAGTTTTACAACCCAAAGAATAATTCTAGAGGGGAGGACGGCCAAAATTCGCAACTTCGTTTTTTTGGAGCACTCTAATATACATATTTCCTTGAATTCTAAAGCTATCGGTATAAAATTCAGCTTGAATATGTTTTGTGTACATATAAATCATTCTACCAATTTTTTCCCGGATCGGTCCATTATTGGTCATAGCTCCCATATAAGGCCCACCTTCGAAAATCATTTAAACTCATATATTTCATTGTCAAATAAAGCTATCTTGATAAAATTCGACACAAATATGTTTTGTCTATATATGAATCACTTTACGAATTTTTTTCCGGATAGGCCCGTAATTGGTCATAGCTCCCATATAAGGTCCGAAAATCACTTAAACGCATATATTTCTTTGAATAATAAAGCTATCGGGATAAAGTACGACTTGAATATGTTTAGTGTGTATATAAATAATTCTACCAAATTTTTTCCGGATCGGTCTATAATTGGTAATAGCTCCTATATAAGGTCCACTTCAAAAAATCACTTAAACGCAGATATTTCATTATCAAATAAAACTATCTTGATAAAATTCGACACAAATATGTTTTGTGTGCATACATATGAATTACTCTACGAAATTTTTCCGAAGAGGCCCGTAATTGGACATAGCTCCTATATAAAGTCTACTTCCGAAAATCACTTAAACACACATATTTCATTAATTAATAAATATATTGGAGTAAAATTCGACGAAATTTTTTCCTGATCGGTCCATAATTGGTCACAACTCCCATATAAGGACCATTTCCGAAAATTACAATGTGCGTATACATTGACAATCAAAGTTATCGGGATAAAATTGTGTATTTTGTATATATAAATCGTTATACGGAATTTTACTTCTGAAAATCACTTAATACCACTTAATTCATTATTAAATGATTATATCAAGATAAAATTCGACATGAGTATGTTTGTGTATAGATAAATCGTTATATTAAAATGTTTCCAACTGGCCTATTAATATAAATTTTTCTGGACCTAATCAAAATTAGTTCCACATATACATAAACAAAAATTAAAATTTCAGAAATGAAATACGTAGGCAATAATGTCCTGTTACGATAGAAAAAGCTCATTTCATTTTAGACATTTTTAAACGAAAACTTTCAAATGTTTTATAAAAACCTAAATTTATACTTGATCGTAATAAAATGAAATGTTCGTGTGAGAACTAAATTGTTTTAGAAAACAGGCTTTTTATAATTAGTTTATTAAATTATTATAAATCAAAGTAAAAAATTAACAGCCTGTTTTTCTAAAATGAAAATTTGTCTTCGTTCTTAAAAATAACGAACGAAATTGGCTTTACGTTTTTGTAACGAAAAAATATATTTTCATGTGAGTGGCAACGAAAGAGCTTTATTTTTCCATATATTTTTGGTTTTTAGAAAATGAATTCGTTCGCAATAAACGAATGAAAAGTCAGAAATAGACGATAGGCAAAGGCCTTTCGTTTGCCCATAAAACAACGAAAATTATACCAAAATACGAAATAATATGTGGCCACTTGAACCTGAATACAATTTGCAATACAAACCTTTAAATTTCTTGAGACATTGCATACAAGTTTCATGTTGTTTTCAAAAAAACATTTTTTATAATTTCAATTTTTTTTTTTGTAAAATTATTTTATTTTGGTTTATTTTTTTTGGGTTAACACCAAACACCTTATTACTACATGAAAAAATATTTAAAATTTCAGAAATGAAATACGTAGGCAATAATGTTCTGTTACGATAGAAAAAGCTAATTTCATTTTAGACATTTTTAAACGAAAACTTTCAAATGTTTTATAAAAACCTAATTTTAAACTTGATCGTAATAAAATGAAATGTTCGTGTGAGAACTAAATTGTTTTAAAAAAACAGGCTGTAAATTTACAAAAATGTAGCTTTTTTATCAACAGATTCTTTTATTTATTTCATACAAAAATATTATTTTATATTAAATAATAGCTCAACCGTATAATCCTCCATAGCCACCGTAACCTCCATAGCCACCATATCCTCCATAACCTCCACCATAGCCGCCATATCCGCCATATCCCCCATAACCACCCAATCCTCCATAACCACCCAATCCTCCATATCCCCCATAACCCCCATAACCTCCATATCCCCCATAACCACCATATCGACCAAAACCATGATGGCGAGCTATACGTATATGTTCAGCATTATCGGCACGGACATGGTCAGAGTTGTCCGCGATAACTCCTTCATTATTCTTATCGCTATGAGCAGGTACTTCAGCACCCAACAATGATTTTAGATTTTTATTGTCAAGGGGATAACTGAAGGAAATGCCCAATGAGCACAGAACTAAAACTGCTACAATCAGTTTCATTACGAATATTTTTAATTATTTTTTTATTTATTTTGTAACCGAATTACTAAACGATGTTATTACTTCCCGCTAGAATTGCACACTTAGATTGTTTGCTAAAAATTACGATGTTTTATAGAATTGCGATTTAAATTTAAAAATCAAATATTAAAATCAAATATAATACTTAAACAAAATCTAGTAAAAAATTGTTATTATTAGAATACTTGTTTATTTAAAAACAAGTGCAAATAATGCAGTTATAATTATATATAGAACGGATTAACGTACATTGAAATAATTAAAAAAAAAAATTAGAACTTCCATATATCCTGAAACTCGATAAAATTGGTCTCCCCCGGTCTAAATATTATTACAAAAATCACAATTGGTTTTTACATACATTACAGTGAAATGTGTACCCAGCAAAAACTTACATTGAAAAGTAATGAGTTAAAAAGCTAAAAAAGCGCTCTCAAGTACTTACCAAATCACTACTTAAACAAGTACCTACAAATAGGGAGTTAAAAAGTTCACACAGAATACGAAGCCGGGCTTCTCGTTCTTTATTTCGCTGTTTTACTCACAACAACATTGCTTAGTTAGTTTATTGTGCGCCAAATAATGGTTTTAACACAGAAAAACAAATTTCTTTCGGTGTATGTAAAAAAACAGTTGCTAGGGCGCGATTCAATAAAATGTGTAAATAAAGCGGCAAAACTCAAAATAAAGTACTTACGTATCTGAGTATAAGTATTTCATTATAAGAGTACTTAAAAATAATGCCTCATAATTCATTTCTTACATTCTCATTTGTACATATTTTCTCTGTAAAACTTTTGCAAATATGAGTGATAAACCTGACATCTATGTATTCACCAAAGATTTAAAATTATTTCAACTGAATTTTAAATATTTTTGTGACAGGAAACCATTTTTATACCCACCTTCAAATCGTGTGTGTGTCTTAAGTTTCAAGTGTATTACGAAAGTGGACTTATACTATATAAATCGATACTTTGGCTACCACAATTTAATCATTTATTGGATTTATTCTAAACTGTTTTATCATATATAAATAGTAATATAGTCAGGGTGATGGTAGTACTTATTTTAAAATATTTTTTTATGATTCGATTTCCTATAAATTTACTTATGGTCAATTTTGGACCGATCATCCAATGGTTTGAAGAGCGTGTATACCTTTTATCCTCTCAAAATGCTCTATATTGTTTTTTTCTTTTTTTTTTTTTTTTGAGAAATATCACTTCCTCCTTCTTCAATTGGTACTTTTGGAATCTTTTTTATACCCTACAACACTATAGTAGGGAGGGTATTATGCATTTGTGCTGATGTTTGTAACACCCCAAAATATTAGTCCTACACCCACCTTAAAGTATACCAATCTCACATTCTGAGTCGATTTAGCTATATCCGTCCGTCCGTCTGTGTGTATAGTGAAGAGGTAGCGAAGCACTCCTAATCATGTATGTACTAGGGTACGCTAGTACATATGTAAATGATAATGTTGTAAAAATAAAACATTCATCATTACTTCGAAAGTAGCACTAAGTGAATTTTTTTAACTTTTGAGGAAGTAATGTTTAAAGACTTCCAAAGAAGCGAAAATAATTATATTTTTTTCAATGTTGAAGATATATTTTTTGTTCTTACATTTTTATGAGATAAAAAAATGTTATTTTTGGGCTTTTGTAATAAATGTGTCTATTACCCTTATTAATGTTAATATTATTTAAGTCAAATCTATAATACTACAATTTCACTTCCGAATAACTTCCAAAAAAAGAGCGTAAAAATTACTTCTTCAGAATGACTTCAGAAGTAGTGAATTTGTCTTACGACAATCCTGTGTTAAAATCAGCACTTCTTCAGGTCTTTTTCAGAACTTCCATGGAGTAAATTCTACTTCTTTTTCGCTTATTTGAAAGTTTTTTTTTTCTGGGACTAACTTAAATGAGAACTTTCGGGTTTCCTGGTTTAAAGAATATTCATTTTAGCTAATTCGCAATTTTATGAACGGGCAATTTTATTCCATTGAGTACCCTATATTACGAGTTAATGAGTAACCTTTACACACGATATAACTACATAATTAATAGAAATTTTTTTTGGCATTGATAAAAATCTTAGATCACTTATCTCACTTAAGATTAATATTTTGTATTAAAATCTATAAAAAATATTTGTTATAGAAAATATATCCTTCAAAAGAAATACCAGCGATATAAAATCAAAATTTCAGTATTTCTTGCACAAAAAGTAAAACAACATTTAGCAAAGATAATGTCGAACATTTTGGACTTAATATAGTTTATTGGCATTACTTAATAAAAGGTAAATGAGTACCTTAGTTCAAAAGTGTTGTATGTCATGAGGCATACATATGTTGAAAAACATTTTAAATCAAAACAAGTTAGAGTGCTATATTCGGCTGAGCCGATTCTTAAATACCCTCTACCAGCTACTTTTATATTAATAATTTTTTTAATTGATCAAATATTTGTAGAAATAAGTTTTCTCATGTCTTAAATAAAAAACCCCAAGAGTTAGACAGCTTAAATCGGTTACAATTCCAAGATTTATTGAACATTACAAACGCCATTTTCTTTTATATTGTTACAGCGCCCTAAGATATGCTTTTGCGATATTTAATAATTTGCATGCATGCATGTGTGTGAAAGATTTAAGGAAATTCAAAATATATATAATATTGTTCTACACAAATTGAGTGTAGTGCCGGTTCACACAGGTAAACTTTTTTTGGGAAACTTTTGATTTTGTGTGTGAGAGAAAGAGATGATTGATATTTCTTTTTCTCTCACACACAAAAATCCAAAGTTTGCCATAAAAAGTTTGACTGTGTGAACCGGCACTAATGCAACTAGTTAAATACGGTTAAAGTGATTTTCGGGGCAGGACCTAGTATGGGAGATATGACCAATTATAGATCGATCGAAAAAAAATTTCATAGTAACTTCTGTATATAAGAGCGATACTTGTAACAAATTTTATATGGATTTAGTAATTTAGTAATGATTTATGTGCGTTTAAGTGATTTTCGGGAGGGGACCTTGTATGGGAGCTATGACCAATTATGGACCGATGGTGAAAAAATTTTATAGTGTCATTTCTTTATATAAGAGCAATATTTGCGTTAAATATATGGATATCAATATTTGGTAATAAGTTAGGTGCGTTTAAGTGGTTTTCGGGAGGGGAACTTGCATGGGAGCTTTGACCAAATATGGACCGATCGTGAAAAAATGTTATACAGTCATTTCTGTATATAAGAGAAATATTTGTGCTAAATGTATGGATATCAATATTTGGTAATGAGTTATGATTAGTAATGTGTTATGTGCGTTTAAGTGATTTTCGGGAGGGGACCTTGTATGGGAGCTATGAGCTTATTTTTTTCGGAGTTGTTTTAAATTTTGATTCATAAGTTTTCCAGATGTGAAGCGATTTTGTTCATTTTCAATACCAAAACTGCCTAGGACAATAGTAAATATTTTGGGTGTATTTCGTTATTATTTTTTTTTTGCTTCGTGATAACGTGAGAATTTTTTATACAGACAGACAGACGGGCAGACGGACATACATAGCTAAATCGACTAAAAATTTCATAAGGTCCAAGAATATATATACTTTGTTGGGTCTCAGATGAATATTTCTTGGTGTTACACACAGAATGACAAAGTTATATAAGAATAACCTCTATCACCACTGATGGTGGTGGAGGGAGGGTATACAAAGGAATTTTTACGAAACCACTTTTCTCATTGAATTGATCATTATCCTCTAAAGAAAACAAATTAATATACACATTTTATCACTTATATCAACAGATTTATTTATTTCAAACAACAAATATTATTTAATATTATACAACATCTTAACCGTAATACCCTCCATAGCCACCATAACCGCCATATCCACCATAACCATGATGGCGAGCTATACGAATGTGGTCAGCGTTATCATCACTAATTCGTTCATTATCATTATTAACTGATGCTTCTGCACTTAACAATGATTTTAGATTTTTATTGTCTACGGGAGAACTGAAGCAAACGGCCAGTGAGCGCAGGACTAAAACTGCTACAATCAGTTTCATGACGAATATATTTTATTATTATTAAGTTTGTAAACGAAATACTAAACGTTGTTATTACTTGTCGCTTGAATTGCACACTATAGATTGTTTGCAAAGTATATTGTTATATAGAACTGCGATTTAATCTAAAAATACATTAAGTATACATAACATACATTAAGCTAAAAGTACACACTTAAAAAAAAAAACGAACAAAAAATTGTTATTGTTACAATACGTGCTAATTTCAATACAAGCATCTCTCATTTAAATTTTTGGCGATTTTTTTTCATTATCGTTTAATGCATTTTACATTTAAATATCTAACTAAATAATTTATAAAAATTTTAACTTCTCAAAAATTTCCAAAAAATAGTAGGTTAATTTATTTTTTTAAATATCACCTGTTTCTAATTTTAATACAATAAAAAAACCTTCTTTAGGTTTATTTTAACAAATTACTTATACGATAATTTATCGATTTCTGGTACGAATTCTACATCCAATTGTCTTAAAATTTTCCAACTAATAATTTTAGACCCTACGGGATAAAATTAAACTCACCATAATATTTTCCTTTTCATGTTGCCGGACTAATAATGAATTTTTCAGACGAATCATCAAAACAAACGTTGAATATGTTCATAGTAATGGATATTTCCTGATGAGTAAGTACGAACAATTTTATGCAAATATTTGGTATTAATAAACACTTGGGGATTCAACTTTGATATATCTACTTCAATAATATGTATACATATGTAATACAGATACAGATGGATGTATGTGTACATAGAACGCATAAACCGATTTTTGCGTAGTATATAGATAGATAGATGATATATATATAATATAATAAGGAGAGAGGAGAGAGAGAGATAGAGAGAGAGAGAGAGAGAGAGATATAGAGAGGAGAGAGAGAGAGGAGAGAGAGATATAGAGAGAGAGATAGATATATAGAGAGATATATAGATATATATATAGAGATAGATATATAGATAGATTATATAAGATAGATTAATATATATATAATAATATATATATATATATATATAATTATATATATATACGAAAAATCGGTTTAGGCGTTCTATGTACACATACATACATATGTATATGTATTACATATGTATACATATTATTGAAGTAGATATATCAAAGTTGAATCCCCAAGTGTTTATTAATACCAAATATTTGCATAAAATGTTCGTACTTATACTATATATATATATATATATATATAGTCAGGGTGATGGTAGTACTTATTTTATCGTATTTAATATTTTTTTAATAACTTGTAGAGTAATGTATATTGATTTACTGTAAATTTACTTATTATTCAATATGGGCCGATCTCCATTTGGCAGAGAGATTTAAGTTTACCTAAAACTTCTTTGCGTCGAATTTCGTTGCATTACTATCATTTTGAAGCAAGTTATAAGCGTTATAGTCATTTTCTGTGGGTGACCTTATACTTCGAATATCTGAAAAGTAGGGTTTATGCAAACAAACCAGAAACGCTTGAGCAACTCAAACAAAATATTCGTGATGAAATGAATGAAATACCGCGTGAAATGTAATGAAAAATGTGCTCAAAAGGGCTCGCATTTGTGAGGATGACAGAGGCGGACATTTATCTGATATGGTATTTCATACATAATTGCCAACATTAAATAAATCATTTATCAATATAATATCCATTCTCTTTCATTTAATCAAAAATTATAAGCAAACAAAGTAGTATACCTTCCCGGCGGACACCCTGTATAAGGGGTAGGGTCAATTATGGGCCGATCTCCATTTGGCAGAGAGATTTAAGTTCCCATAAAACTACTTTACACCGCATTTTATTGCATTACTATCATTTTCAAGCAAGTAATAAGCGTTAGAGTAATTTTCTGAAGGGGATCTTATTAGGGAGTCTATTATGGACCGATCAACATAAAATTTGGTAGAGAAATTTTGATTCCTCTAAAACTTGTTTATGTTGACTTACTTTGATATACTGGAATTTTAAAGTAAATTATGAGCTTTAAAGTAATTTTCTGAGAGGAACCGTGTATGGGGGTAGGGTTAATTATGGGCCGATCTTCATAAAATTTCACATTTCGTTGCTTTGCTATCATTTTGAAGCAAGTTATGAGCGTTATAGTCGTTTTCAGAGAAGGACCATAGGGGTAGGGTCAATTATGGACCGATCCTCATAAAATTTGGTAGGGAAGTTATGGGTCATATTAAACTTGTTTATGTGGAATTTCAGTCACATACTGATGTATTTAAACCAGCTATAACTGTTTACATTGTTTTCGATATGGCCCATTTTCAATACCAAAGAGTGCCTATCAATGAATAATATTTATGGGTCTATGATCAATATTTCGATATGTTACAAACGGAAGGACAAAAACAATATACCCCTGTAGTGTTTCACTACATGCTTTTATACCTTTTATAAACTTGTGTTATTTACTTTATATTACTATGCTTTCAAATCAAGTTTTATATTTTTTTATTTTCAAACTTGTCTTTATAATTTTTTCATAAAGAAATAAATTTTGTATAAAGAAGTTATGTTAATGTCGCCCAACCACACTACTATGGCTCTGTTGATTCGGCAACAGCACCTAGAGACGTAACCGGTGGACCGAAGCACGATCCATCAATAAGCCGTAGACATTGTTCTTACTCACAGTGACACGCTGTGGTAATTCTGATATAAACAGAGTATACTCTGAACATATCTGGACAAGGAAGGAAAATTAATCGGTATCACTTGTATATTATACCTTTCATCCATCATCATTCAACCCAACACACAACCCATTTATTCGACACACTCATAAGAGAAAAACATACGACACACTCATTTAGATATACGGGTGGGTGAGGCCCGTATCATATACAATTGACTCCAACCCATTTCCAACGCTTAGTCCC
Organism: Lucilia sericata; assembly: GCF_015586225.1. Classification (NCBI taxonomy): domain Eukaryota; kingdom Metazoa; phylum Arthropoda; class Insecta; order Diptera; family Calliphoridae; genus Lucilia; species Lucilia sericata. Next base: position 154,272 of record NW_023994898.1, on the reverse strand, counting down.
ACAGTCACTCTTCTGTGGGGTATCTGTTGTTTTCGGCAACAGCACCGAACTTATCCCGAAATATTGACTATTATCATGCATCAGTCTTTTAACCGCAACTTACTCTTCCCGCGAATTTGGGTTTAAACCACAGCCACTACGTGAATCCCGAAGGAACCTCAACCAACTGACCAGGACATAGTCCTGCGGGCAACTGGCCACCCGTAGTACCAGATTATGCGGTGCTCTGGTCTGACCTCTGGCAATCTATGCAAGGACTAAGCCAGGCAGTAGACTGTAACCAATTTTTCAGTCCCGGTCAGACTGGAGGTATTGGCCACCTCTTTATACCCCGGGATTGCAATAACACCAAGGCGGAGGTCTCGCCAAGGTAACCTGCCCCGGGGGGAGGAGGAGCTAGACAGTTGAAATTTCGCATAAATATTATCTTTTGATAAGGTTTGTTTGGTATTGAAAATAGGCAATATCAGTCCATGTTTTCAGATAGCCACCAAAAAGCAGCTTTAACGTGCATAACTGTTTTAGGAAGTACGAGTATAGCGATGAAATTCGACATAAATAAGTTCATATGAGGCAATATCTCAACCAAATTTTTTGAGGATCGGCCCATAAATGACCCTACCCCCCATATGCCCCCTTCAGAAAACATAGGTTTTACGCGATCCAAAATCTCTTTACCAAATTTAATGAGGATCGGTCCATAATTGAACCTACCGCCCATACAAGGTCCCACTCAGAAAATTACTTAAACGGTCATTGCTAGCTTAAAAATACGAGTTATGAAATACGGTTATGAAATTCGACACAAGAAAAGTTTCTTATACGAACGTTAATCTTGCAATCGAATTTCATGCGGAAGGTTCGGTAACTCACCCTAACCCCCACAAGTTCTATACAAAACAAAGTCTATGTACAAAATTTTATGAGTATCGGTTCATAATTGACGCATATAAGGTCCTCTTCAGAAAATTACTGACATGCTCACGGTTTAAAAATTTAACAAAAATATTTTGTTTTTAAAAATTAATATTTTGTTACTTCAAAAGAGCTCGGTCCATAATTGACTTAAGCCATATTCCAAATATTTATGTTTATAGTGGAGCATTCCTTTTACGGCATAAGGTTTGATGGTGTGTATATGAGATTCGGCACAGCCGAATATAACACTCTCACTTATTGATTTTGGGCTCATTTTTCCTGGGGACATTTTTCGCAGCGCCTGGTTGATCACTTACAAATTCTTCACTATATACATACATATATACTGAAAACGTTTACTTTTTCATTTTATAAATTATGTAATTTGGCAAAATTATCGATTCTTTGTTATCGAAAACTTGAAGTCTCACTTTTGTTCTAAATGAAAAGTCTTGGAAAACCAAAACGGTTCAGTCAACATGAAAACATTTAAGAAACAAAACAAGAGAATTACAAATTCAATTTTTTTCTTGTCGATTTTTTTTATTTAGTTTATTGTTCTAATCAAAGGGAACAAAATTAAATATAAAAATATTATTTATTTCATATTGAATATATTAACCGTATAATGTGTATGTTGTGTATCCATAGCCATTACTAAGTCCACCATAACCTCCATATCCTCCATATCCACCATATCCTCGATATCCACCATATCCCCCATAACCGCCATATCCTCCATAACCACCATATCCTCCATAACCACCATATCCACCATAACTAGGTTGGCGTGCTATACGAATGTGTTCAGTATTATCGGCACCGATGTGGGCAGCGTTATTAGCAGGAATTTGTTCAATACTCTTATCACTGCGGACTAGGGCTTCAGCACCTAACAATGATTTTACATTTTTATCGTCGAGGGGATAACTGCAGCAAATGGCCAACGAGCACAGGAATAAAACTGCTACAATCAGTTTCATGACGATGATTTTAATTTAATTTTTACTTTTGCAACCGAATTACTTAAAGATGTTATTACTTCTAGTTAGAATTTACCACTATAGATTGTTTGCAAAAAATTGCAATGTTTTATAGGACTGTGATTTAAATTAAAAATAGATTTGTTCCTATGTATGTATGTATGTTTGTATATATCATTCTAAAAATACTTCCAACAAAATAAACAAAATCTTATTGTTGTAACAATACGTGTGTATCTCAAAACAAATGCAAATATTACAGTTTATGACCTGTCATTTTAATATTCGGCAATTTTTTAACCCTTTAACAACTAAGACCGTAAACAGAAAGTCATCAAGAAATGCTATTTATTGTAAAGTATGATTTATATTTCATTCTGAATAATATCAGAATATCAATAATATCAGATGAGTATCAGCAAATATGTTTGACTGAGATAACAGTTTCAATTTGCTGTCCTTTGTCTGACGAAAAATGAACTAATCAAGTTCAACAACTAGGGACCTCAGAATCTTCTCCAAAAGCAATGTAATTTTTCTTCAGGTTTACTTCGTCGGATTACACGATCTTTAATAGCCACCAGCTGTGTTCTTGTTATAATAAAGGGTCGAATATGGACCGATCCTCATAAAATTTGGTAGAGAGATTTTGGCTTATATAAAACTTAGTTAGTTAGTTAACTAACTATATAAAACTTACTTATGTCGAATTTTATCGCTGTACTCGTATTTTTAAGCCAGCAATGAGCGATGAAGTCGTTTTCTGAAGGGTACCTTATATGGGGGGTAGGGTCAATTATGGACCGATTTTGACGCATATAAAACTTACTTATGTCGAATTTTATCGCTGTACTCGTATGTTTAAGCCAGCAATGAGCGATGAAGTCGTTTTCTGAAGGGGACCTTATATGGGGGGTAGGGTCAATTATGCACCGATCCTCACAAAATTTGGTAGAGAGATTTTGACGGATATAAAACTTATCTATGTCGAAAGGATACTCGTATTTTTAAAATGGTTATGACTGTTAAAGCTGTTTTTCGGGGGGCCACTTGTATGGGGGCTATGCGAAATCGTGGACCGATATTGGCCATTTGCAATACCAAACAAACCTTACCTGTAAGGAATAATTGTGGAACGGGCATGGCCAGATCGTCTTAGAATTTAATAAGGACCCAGAATATATATACTTTTGGGGGTCTACGACCAATATTTCGATGTGTTACAAACGGAGTGACAAAATCGATATAGCCCCATCTTTTTTGATGGTATAATAAGTTATTTTTTAGAACTTGATGCCACTACATACTAAAAAAGGATAATATCCTGCATCCATTTTTCGTCAAGAATGATCAATACGTCAAAATGAAGTGCGTAGTGAAGTCATATCCACAAAAAAGTCCAGCGGTTTAGTTTTGTGTGTGAAAGGGTTAACTGACGTTTACTGCCTATTACGTTGCAATATGTACACGCAGCGACATAATTAAGAAAAAATTGAACTTCCAAGAAATTCCTATAAATCCTGAAACGTAAGATAGGAGACAGTGGGTAGCTCCTTAAAATTTGGTCACTTCGATTTTTGTTTGTATTTTAGATGAAAAAAAAATCAGCTGTCTTGATTTTATTTCATCGCTTTTCCGTATTCTGTATTTTTAAGCCAGTAATGATCCTTTAAGTAATTTTTTGAAGGACACCTTATATGGGGAGTAGGGTCAATTATGGACCGATCCACATAATGTCTGATAGAGAGATTTTGGCTTCATTGAAATTTATGTGTGTTGAATTTCATCACTATACTCGTAAAATCATTTTCTGAAGGGGACCTTATATAGGGGGTAGGGTCAATTATGGACCGATCAACATAAAATTTGGTAGAGAGGTTTTGGATCATAAGAGATTTACTTATGTCAAATTTCATTGTTATACTAGTATTTTTTAGCCAGTAATGAGTGTTAAACAAATTTTCTGAAGGGGGCCTTATATGGGGAGTAGGGTCAATTATGTACCGATCCTCATAAAATGTGGTAGGGAGATTTTGGATCATATGAAACTTATTTATGTCGAATTTCATCGCTATACTCGTACTTTTGAAACAGATATGCCCATTAAAGCTTTTTTTCGGGGGTCCACTTGTATGGGGGCTAACCGAAAACGTAGACCGATATTGCCCATTTTCAATACCAAATAAACCTTACCTATAGAGAATATTTGTGGAAAATTGCAATCCTCTATCTCGTTCGGACTCTATCGTGCTTTCAACAGACAGACGGACGGACACACGGACAGACATCGTCTTAAAATTTAATAAGGACCCTGAATATATATACATACTTTTGTGGGTCTATGACCAATATTTTGATGTGTTACAAAAGGAGTGACAAAATCAATATACCCCCATCTTTTTTGATGGTGGGTATAAAAATTACTTATAAGTATCTTTTCTTTACAAATCTTCTAGAGTTCGAAAAAGTTGGAACATGTAAAAAAGTCCTATTTTTACTTTTTGCCAAGAAGGTCCTAATGTTATTTATCTCGTTTATAGAACAAAATTTCCGGTTTATTTTAAGCAATTATGTTATTAGAATTTATCAATTTGCAGTACAAATTCTCGCTGTAAAATTGGTTTACAATTTTGCATCCAATAATTTTACATCATGTGGAACAAAATTGAACTCACCATATGAAATGCTGAAAATATGTATCTGCCAAAAGTTTTATTGACATTTTCCCACTGTATTGCTTCTGTGTGCAATTGTAAGTTCATTGTACATTTATTTTATAAGTGCATTGTATGCATTACTACGTATTTATACAATTTACGATATATTTTTTTTTTTAATTTTAATATACTTTGGTTTATTTTTGTCACAATACAAATAAAGTATTTTTCCGTTTAGTCTTGAATTAAGGAATGTTTCATGTAAATCATCTATAAGCGTTAAAAATGTCAAAAGATTTGGAAATTTTCTAATGAGTAAATGTATTTATATTTTTATAAGAATTTGGTACCAATGAACAGTTGGGAATTTAACTTCGGTAGATAATGAGTATATCAGACCTATTGTGTGCACATTATTAACATTAAAAGAACTCAAAAGTAATAATAAAGATATATGCAAACAAAAGTGGAATAAATTCTATCTTTGTGGAAAGTACTAATAAAAAGTGTACCATTTTCCACATTTTCGTTTAGGAATAGGCTTTTTCGAGAATTAAGTTTACAAAATATTCCGTGATTAAATCTATATATCACAGACAAAACTCAAACGATTCAAATCTGCATTCATTTGTTCCAGAAAAATTGTGCTTTTAAAAAGTACCAAACAATTTACCCGAATTTGGTCCTATATACACCTTAGTACCTGTATTCCAAAATAATATACCAATAGCTTATTTTGTGTGAGTAAATTAACTATTTTTTGATCAATTTTATAAAAATTGGCTCAAATTGTTTGAATAAACTAAATTTCCCGTTTTCCCCTTTTTGGTACTTTTTCCCCAGTGAAATAGCAAATATTTTGTTTCAATAAATATTACGTCAATAAGTCGAAAAAGTTTTCTTAATGTGCTAAAAAAAAAGTACCAAAAATACATTTTTCTCCTTTTACACCCAAAAAGGACTGAATTTTGATAAAGTACGAAACAGGTGTCTCATAATTTTGGATAATATATCCAAAATATTTACAACAATTTTATTATGTTTATTAGTTAAGATGTTATAAAGGGCCAAAAAAAGGTACCAAAATCACCTTTGTTACATTTTTCACCTCTTAAAAGTACGAATTTCAAAAAAGTACCAGACACCCATCTGCTCATTTTAAGAGTAGATACAGGTGCATTTAAAACTTTTCTTGTATCATTAATATTGTGTAAGATAATTAAGAAAACCTGTTTTACCCGTTTTTCCCCTTTTTTACCCCTAAATGTACAAATTTCCAAAAATCCTTCATTGGTGGATCTACATAACCAAAAACACATCTACTGTCAAAATTCCTTGATTCTAGGTTCAGCCGTTTAGGCTGTGCCATGATGAATCAGTCAGTCAGTAACACTACTCTTTTATATATATAGATTATGGACTGAAGAATGATTTGTATATACTCAAAATATACTCATGTGAATTTTATAGCGAAATCTTTTTTGTCGATGAAGTATTTATGTGGAAGTGGACCTCATATGGGATGTGTTTCCAATTATGGAACGCTACGGAAAAAATTTCGCAGGGTGGTTTATATGTACTTTAAACACATTCATGACAAATTTTATCCCGATATGTTTATTTATTAATGAAATATGTACGTTTACGTGGTTATCGGAAGTGGGCCTTATATGAGAGCTATAAACAATTATGGACTGATCCGAGAAATATTTAGTGGAGTGATATACAAACATATGCATACACAAAACGTATTTTTATCGAATATTATACCGATATCTCTATTACTTAATTAGTTATGTGCATTTAATTGATTTTCGGAAGCCTTGTATGGGACCTATGACCAATTGTGGACCGATGTAGATCTACGTTGGTAATATGATTTCTTTTTATACAATATATGTACATATCTGTAAAATTGTTGAGTGATACCGATATTTTTGAGGAAGTCATTAACGATAAATCCATTTCCGGGAATAGGTACATTTGTATGGGTGCTAGAGAGATTATGGAACGATTGTTGAGATTTTTGGACACAATTGATCCGTAGGCGAAAAAATTAATTATTAATTATCTTATTATCTTAGGTAGTTTCTAAGAAATCTCAAGAAATAGGGAAAAACGTAATTTTTCAAGGTAGTGTGAAATTTTTACTCATGACTTTTACGTTGTGAACCGATTTTGCTGATTTTCAATACCAAACTGCTTAGAACAACAATGAATAGTTTTGATGAATTTGGTTTATTTCTTTTGCTTAGTTTTAACGTGAGCGTGTTTTAGGCAGACAAATAATTGGAACGCCAATTTTCAACTTCAGTTCGTGGGGTGGAAAGCCTGGTAAATCAAGTGTATTCAAAAATTCTACAGGATAATAGACGACATCATCATTATTTTGTCACCTAAAACGCAAACGGCCCTATCAAACATTTTTAAAATTTTACAGGAGAAACAAACAACTTTTTAAATAGAAAAGTTTGTTTCTATCAACGCGATTTATTTGTACTTAGTTAATAAACAAATTGTTTAATAGATAAACCTATCGCTTGTTATGATAGTAGACAGTGGCGTGCATAAAAATGGATAAATTGGACTTTTTACCTTTAATATCTAAATGTTTTTGTAGATAGGGCCTTTGTTTTTTGTCCATAAAATCGATAATTTTGGTCGGAAGAGGTCAATTTTTGCTGTGGACATTTGTTTTGATGCAATACATTAGAATAAAATATAAAATGAATTTTTGATTAGTTAGGGCCGTTTGCATTTCAGGTGACGATTTGTAAAAGTATCGATGGATTTATATGTTTTTAAAATACCATCGATTCTATTCAAAATAATATTATTGATACAATTAACGTCAATGTTTTTGTGTGACAGTAAAGCACGCTCACATAGCCACTGCCTATTTATATCCTACACCACTTTAGTGGGGATGGTTTATTGGGTTTGTGCTGATGTTTGTAACGCACAATAATATTTGTCCTATACCCACCTTAAAGTATACCAATCGGCTTAGAATCATTTTCTGAGTCGATTTAGCTATGTCCGTCCGTCCATGTAAACCTTGTAATCAAACTACAGGTCGCAATTTTGAAGACCATGATCTTCTATTGTACATGATCTTATATTGTCCAAGGACGAAGCCTATTGAAAATGGTTACGATCGGTCCATTATTTCACCAGCCCTGAATAGGGCTTGTAAACCTTGTAATCAAACTACAGGTCGCAATTTTTAAGATAATTCAATGAAATTTGGCACACGATCTTTTATGGTACCGGAGACGAAAATGGTTAACATCGGTCCATTATTTCACCTAGCCCCTATACAACTGAACCGTACTAATAGGGCTTTTAAGTTCATAATTATGTTTAATATACCCGTATCTCGACAAAAAGCTGCAAAACCAAGTTCTATACTAGCCTTGATGACCCTCATGAATTTTTTAATTACAGGGTCTGATTTGACTATAGCCCCTATTCAAAGCCCCCTTTAAAATTCAACTTAAATGTCCACAATTTTATTCAACAATAAATGGCTTAAGTATATCTGAGGCAAGGTAATGTTGCCAGAGATATTATGATTTCAGGCAAGCATTGAGTTCATCAGCCGATGTTGAAACAGGTATCACAGGAAGTGTCTGGCGAAAATCACCCGCTAAAACAATTAATGCACCTCCAAATAAATTAGAATTACTTCTCATGTCCTTTAAAGTGCGATCAAGCGCTTTTAAGGATTTTTTGTGGTTCATGGTGCATTCATCCCACACTATTATTTTACATGTTTGCTGGATTTTACCCATTGAAGAATTTTTCTTGACATTTTATTTAGAAAATTGAGTTTTCAATGGTAATTTGAGTGCAGAATGCGCAGTTCTGCCTCCATCTAAAAGTGTTGCTGCAAATACCTGATGACGCAATGGCTAAAGTAATATTCTTTTGTGATCGAATTTTAGCTAAATTCAATGAGATGAGAAAGGTTTTTCCGGTTCCTCCTGGCGCATCACTGAAATAAAATCCTCCTTGTTGGTTTGTAATTGCTGACATTATTGTATTGTATGCCATTCTCTGCTCTGGTTGTAGATGCGGTAAATTTTCTGCCACCAAATTGTCTAAATCTTGTGGATTGTAACCCATTTCACGTTGCAGATCTTGGTCATTTGCTCTAAATAATAATATGAATACTTACAACAGTGACTTCCACAAAATTTGAGACTCCAGCTGTCAGAGTTCTACGTGTTTTAGTTTCAAAGGTGTGCTTTGCTATCCTAAAGTTATAATAATTAAAAAACTTCCTTTACGATTTTTGAAGATTCTAGCTCTTACAGTTTCTGAGATAAGCGACTCTTAATACTTATTTTGTAAATGGGAGTGGCACGCCGCCAACTTGAAATCTTCAAGTAAAAGTAGCATATAGTTCATTCTAGACGTACAGGAAGACACTATGAAAATTTCTGAAAAATCGCTCCAGCCGCTTAGCTGTCTATAAAGTTCAAACAACGATCAACGAATTTTAATATAAAACTCATAAGGGAGGTACCACGCCCCCTTTTCCTAGTCCGCCCATTTTTTGTTCTAAACATTCAATTTGATACTAAAGTTCCTCCGAAAAAAAATGAGGACTCTACTTGTTATATTTTCTCAGATATACTAATTTAAGATTTTCTTTATATGGGGAGGTGCCACGTTTAACATACAAAATTTGAGGACTGTAGCTCTTGGAGTTTCTGAGATATGCGACTTTTAATACTTATTTTGTATGTGGGCGTGGCACGTAGCCCACTTAAAATATTGAAGTAAAAAGTAGCCTATAGTTCCTTTGAGACATACAGGAAGAGACTGTGAAAATTTCAGAAAAATCGGTTCAGCCGTTTAGCTGTCCAAACAAACGAACAATAAACATACAACACACATTAATTTTTATACCCTCCACCACCATCAGTGCTGATAGAGGGTAAATAAAAGTTTGTCGTTCCGTGTGTAACACCAAGAAATATTCATTTAAGACCCAACAAAGTATATATATTCTGGGTCCTTATGAAATTCTGAGTCGATTTAGCTATGTCCGTCTGTCTGTCTGTCTGTCTGTCTGCCTAAACACGCTCACGTTAAAACTAAGCAAAGGAAATCCACCAAATTCACCCAAAATATTTATTATTATCCTAAGCAGTTTGGTATTGAAAATCAGCAAAATCGGTTCACAACGTAATAACTTATGAGTAAAAATTTCAGACTACCTCGAAAAAAATTACTTTTTTTCCTAATTCTTTTAAAGTTTTCTCAGAAACTACCAAAGATATTGCGATGAATTTTGTCACACATTATTTTTCCAAGGCTGTGATTAATTATGTTCAAAATCTTTACAATCGATCTAATATTTCCCATAGCCCCCATACAAAGGTATATATTCCCGGAAATTAGTTTATCGTTAATAACTCCCTCAAATATATCGGTATCAACACAAAATTTTGTAAATGAAATACAATGTAAACAGAAATCATAATGTCAACGTAGATCTCAGTCGGTCCACAATTTGTCATAGCTCCCATATAAGGTCCACTTCCGAAAATCACTTAAACGCATATATTTCATTGAATTCGAAAGCTATAGGGATAAAATTCGATACAAATATGTTTTGTGTACATACAAATTTTTTACGGATCGGTCCATTATTAGTTATAGCTCCCATATAAGGCCCATTTCCGAAAATCACTTAAAGGCACATATTTCATTGTCAAATAAAGCTATCTTGATAAAATTCGACACAAATATGTTTTGCCTAAATATGAATCACTCTACGAAATTTTTTGTGGATAGGCCCATAATTGGTCATTGGTCCACTTCTCAAAATCACTTAAACGCATATATTTCATAAAATTCTAAAGCTATAAGGATAAAATTCGACTTGAATATGTTTTGTGTACATATAAATCATTCTACCACTTTTTTCCCGGATCGGTAAATTATTGGTCATAGATCCCATATAAGTCCCATTTCCGAAAATTACTTAAAAGCACATATTTCATTGTCAAATAAAGTTATCATGAAAAAATTTGACACAAATATGTTTTGTCTTTATATGAATCACTCTACGATAGGCTCCCATATAAGGTCCACTTACGAAAATCACTTAAATGCATATATTTCTTTCGTTATATTAAAATGTTTTCGAACTGGCCTATTAATATAAATTTTTCTGGACTTAATTAAAATTAGATTGACATATGCATATCAATACGGAAACAATAATTTTGCCAAGTTATCTAAAAATTAGATAGTTAAATGGGTTTTAATTAAAAATAGCTTGCTGGTGGAGGGTATTTAAGATTCGGCACAGCCGAATATAGCACTCTAACTTGTTATATATATAGATATGTATATGAATTAGGGTTCTATAGTTGAAACGAAAAGTCGACTTTTCGACTTTTTGCATTTAGTTAAAGTCGACTTTTCGACTTTTTCCATTTTATGAAAAGTCGATTTTTCGACTTTTCGACCTTTTCATTTATTTAAAAGTCGACTTTTAGACTTTTCGACTTTTCGACTTTTAGTATTTTATAAATGGTCGACTTTTCGACCTTTCGACTTTTTCCGACTTTTCGACTTTTTTCGACTTTTCGACTTTTTCCGACTTTTTCCGACTTTTTCGACTTTTCGACTTTTCCGACTTATTTCGACTTTTTTTCGACTATTTTTTTACTTTTTTCGAGTTTTTCCGACTATTTTAGAGTTTTTGACCTCTTTTCCACTTTTTTAAAATTTTCGACTATTTTCGACTTTTTTTAACTTTTCGACTTTTTCCGACTTTTCGACTTTTTCCGACTTTTCGACTTTTTCCGACTTTTTGACTTTTTTCGACTTTTCGACTTTTTTCGACTTTCTTCGACTTTTTTCGACTTATCGACTTTTCGACTTTTTTCGACTTTTCGACTTTTTTCGACTTTCCGACTTTTTTCGACTTTTATTTACAAAGTCGACTTTTCGACTTTTTTCATAGACGATAGTCGAGTTATCGACTTTTTTGGAACAAAATAGTCGACTTCGACTTTTCGACTTTTTTCGACAAAAAGTCGATTGTTCGATTATTCGAAAGTCGATTTATAGAACCCTAATATGAGTATTACTATTTACTAATTTTGAATATGATTTTAACGACAATTATACACATACTACGAATGACTAGAGCAGTACAAAATACACACTAAGTAGTAGTTTTGTTAAAAACTTGGTTTAAAAAATCAAGTTTTGCAAGACAAAAATGTTAATATTAATAGTATTAATAACTTAATAGCAAACAAGTAAGAGTTCTATATTCGACTTTGCCGAATCTAATATACCCTTCAACGTAGTTTGTTAAAAAATGTTTGGTTTTAAAAAATTAATTTTTTTGTTGATGAAATATTCAAAGGTTGTCTCTCGATTTTAATTAAGAGCCACATTGTTATTTCACTATTTTATTTACAACTGAACTTTCCCGTAAAAAAAACTCTATATTTTTTGGCAATTGTACTGTCCGTTTATTGGAAGACTATTTATAGTAATTTTGAAGATAAAACGAAGTTTGGTACATATGCCCTTTTATAACAGAAATTAATACAACAAGAAACAAGTAAGAAATTATAGTCGGGCCAGGCCGACCATATAATACCCTACACCTGTTACAAAAATAAAATGTGATTTATGCTATACGCACAATTGGGACGAACGACGAATTTTTCGGAACGAATTTTCGTCGTCAGATATAGAACACACTAAACTATATGAAAATACGCACAATCAATGCGTATGACGAAATTCGTCTTACGTAACGAACTGTGCGATAGGTTTATTTCTATTTCATACGCAGACGAACGACGAATAAATTTGTGTAGGGTGACCCTTTTATATTTTGGTTTTAGAACTTTTTTGTAAATTAAGTTATTTTTTATTTTAAGTAGTGGCTTCTTTTATGTTTATGGTATATAAATTAAGTTAACACGATTTTTTATTAATATAATTTTCTTTTAATATGAAAATAAAAAAATATTGAGAAAATTTTCAAATAAAACATTTTTTGTTTTAGATATATGGTCACACCAATCAGTATGTAAATAAAAAAAGATTTGAAAATTCATAAATTTTTATTAATTTCGTGTAGTTTGTTTAAAAATGTGTTGAAAATATTATTTGTTGTGATTTTATATTACGGGAAGTGCCGCGAAAATTGAGAAAAAATAAGAAATTTTAAAGCAATTCGCCATACGGAAGGATTTATTGTGTTTCAATCGACGAATATACGCAACGAATCATTGTCAAGCAATTCGTTGTGTTGGACGAAATTGGTCGTTCGTCCCAATTGTGCGTATACCATAAATTATCTGTAGGAAATTTAGAAAACAACCCAGTAGGATTTTGAGTTAACTTAAAACTAACTTATGGTTAACCACAAATGAATCAGAGGTGACTCAAAAGCTAACCATTTTGCTTATAAAATACTATTCAGTTTTTCAATGTGATGTCATAGGAACGAGTCAGTACTCACTCACTATACATCAGTTTCAGTTAACCAGAAGTTACCTCAAGATGAGTTAGCTTCTAGTGCATAAATAAAAGATCAGCTGTGAGTTACCTGTGCAATTTTCTTATATTTTTATACTATTTTTAACAAATTGTTAGTAATTATAAATGCGTTCAATATGCAGCAACATTTCCTTCCTATATACACCATTATCTATTTCTTATATTCCTGAAAATGTTAATTTAATAATAATAAATTCATTTTTCATTGCTGAAACAAATTTTAATTTTCATAATTTAATTTTTTCAATACAAATTGTTTGACAAATTTGATACGAGTTTCTATTTTATTTTTTATTTAAAATTTTATTGAAATGTTTGTTCATTTCCTCGATCATTTTTGAGTTACTTTGAAGCTAGTCATAAGAAGTTATCAAAAAGTTAACTTGATTTTTAGTTAACTCACAAAATCCTACAGGGAATTTGTGTACAACAATACAAACAAATTCACATACAAACAAATTATTTATTATCGCTAAAGCATATTTTAGGGCGCTATAGAAATATAAATGAAAATGGTGTTTGTAATGTTCAATAAATTTTGCATTTATAGCAAGATTTAAGCTATTTAAATCTTGGGGTTTTCTATTAAAACACACGATAAAACTTATTTCTACAAATATATGATCAATTAAAAAGTATTAATAAAAATGTAGCTGGTGGAGGGTATTTACGATTCGGCTCAGCCAAATATAGCACTCTAACATAATGTGTGACAAAATTCATTAATATATGTACCTTTGATAGTTTCTAAGAAAACTTCAAAAGAATTAGGAAAAAACGTAATTTTTTTCGAGGTAGTCTGAAATTTTTACTCATAACTTTTTATGTTATGAACCGGTTTTGCTGATTTTCAATACCAAACTGCTTAGGATAATAATAAATATTTTGGGTGAATTTAGTTGATTTCCTTTGCTTAGTTTTAACGTGAGCGTGTTTTACACAGACAGACAGACGGACAGACGGACATAGCTAAATCAACTCAGAATTTGATAAGGACCCAGAATATATATCGTTTGTTGGGTCTTAAATGAATATTTCTTGGTGTTACACACGGAACGACAAACTTATATATACCCTCTATCACCACTGATGGTAGTGGAGTTTATAAAAAGGCCAGAAAAGGCTTAAAAAATAAGGCTAGAAAAAGGCTAAATTTTTATAACTTAAAGCAATGATTTTCGAAAGGCTTAGAATGGCAATAGATCCAGAAAAATCAAGTCTCACAGAATTTAATAGAATACTTTTATGTATTTATACCCTTAACCACTTTAGTGAGGAGGCTAAAAAATATTTCTCATATATTCACACAACAGAAAAAATATCGATTGGAGATCGGTTATAATAATAAATAATTATTAACTGGGGAAAAATATCAGTTGTAGTCATTAACAATCTGTAAATTGAATATATTTTTTATACCCTTCACCACCATCAGTGGTGATAGAGGGTATACATATAAGTTTGTCATTCCTTGTCTAACACCAAGAAATATTCATCTGAGACACAACAAATTTAGCTCTGTCCGTCTGTATGTCTGCCTCAAACACGCTCACATTACATCTAAGCAAAATGAATCAGCCATATTCACTATTGTCCTAAGCAGTTTAGTATTGAAAATCAACCAATTTGGTCCACAACGTTAAAACTTATGAGTAAAAATTTCAGACTACCTCGAAAAAAATTAAGTTTTTTCCTAATTCTTGAGTAATATTCTCAGATACTACCAAAGATAATTGGACGAATTTTGTCACACGTTATTTTTTTAGCCCAGACTTCAATTATGTTCAAACTCAAAACAATTGATTCAAAATTTCCCATAGCCCCCATACAAAGGTACATATTCTCGGAAATAGATTTATCGTTAATAACTTGTCAGATATATTGGTATCAGCACAAAATTTTGCATATATGTATATAATATGAACAGAAATCATATTAGCAACGTGGATCTGTATAGGTCCATAAATGGTCATAGCTCTCATATAAGGTCCACTTTCGAAAAACACTTAAATGCACATAACTAATTATGAAATAAAGATGTTGGAATAATATTCAACATATATCACTCTGCACAATATTTTTCGGATCGTTCCATAATTGGGCATAGCTTAGCCCAGACTTCAATTATGTTCAAACTCAAAACAATTGATTCAAAATTTCCCATAGCCCCCATACAAAGGTACATATTCTCGGAAATAGATTTATCGTTAATAACTTGTCAGATATATTGGTATCAGCACAAAATTTTGCATATATGTATATAATATGAACAGAAATCATATTAGCAACGTGGATCTGTATAGGTCCATAAATGGTCATAGCTCTCATATAAGGTCCACTTTCGAAAAACACTTAAATGCACATAACTAATTATGAAATAAAGATGTTGGAATAATATTCAACATATATCACTCTGCACAATATTTTTCGGATCGTTCCATAATTGGGCATAGCTTCCATATAAGGCCAATTCCCGATAACCACGTAAACGCACATATTTCATACTGAATGATGATATCGGTATAAAATTCACCACGAATGTGTTTTTAAGGTACATATAAACCAAGCTGCGAAATTTTTTCCGAATCGGTCCATAATTGGTCATAGCTCCCATATAAGGACCACTTCCGAAAATCACTTTAATGATTTCGGATTGGTCAATAAGTTGCTATTTCTCCAGAAAAGGTCCATAAATTAGTTATGACAATTACTAAATGATATATAAAGCAATTACTTAATGATTTCTAAATGATAGCACCCTCATCATGGAAGCAAAATTTAAACTTTCACAATTTATTAAATACGTTTCTAAAATTTTTTTTTACTTTTGATAAAAAGTAGCTTAAATTTGGAGGATATTTAAGATTCAGCATAACACAAATATAGAACTCTGACTTGTTTTTTATCACCATGGTGGTGGAGGGTATAAAAATACATAGTTTTATAAAACAATCATAATAAGATCTTTAAAAATTCTGTTAATTTCTATCAGACTTTTAGGAAAAACAGTTAATCCAAAACTAAAAAAAAAAACTATTTAAAACGGCCGATTTACCAATAAGCAAAAAACTGTTTAACTGGTTTCGGTTTTTGAATACTATCATGAAAGTGGTTTGGGAAACAAATCATATTTGATTCATACTATTATACCCACCATCAAAAGCGATGGGGGTATATTGATTTTGTCATTCCGTTTGTAACACATCGAAATATTGGTCATAGACCCACAAAAGTATATATATTCTGGGTCCTT
Organism: Lucilia sericata; assembly: GCF_015586225.1. Classification (NCBI taxonomy): domain Eukaryota; kingdom Metazoa; phylum Arthropoda; class Insecta; order Diptera; family Calliphoridae; genus Lucilia; species Lucilia sericata. The sequence goes on along the minus strand of NW_023994898.1, from coordinate 137,911 downwards.
ATTATTAATTCTAAGACGATCTAGCCATGTCTGTCCGTCCGTCCTTCTGTCTGTCTGTTGAAAGCCTGATAGAGCCCGAACGGAACGAGACAGAGGAAATTTTCCACAAATATTCTAAGGTTTGTTTGGTATTGAAAATGGGCAATATCGGTCCATGTTTTCTGATAAACCCCATACAAGTGGACCCACGAAAAACAGCTTTAAAATACGAGTATAGTGATGAAATTCGACACACATAAGTTTCAATGAAGCCAAAATTTCTCTATCAAACTTTATGTGGATCGGTCCATAATTAACTCTACTCCCCATATAAGGTGCCCTTCAAAAACTTACTTAAACGATCGTTACTGGCTTAAAAATACAGAATACAGAAAAGCGGTGAAATTCAACACACATAGTTTTTATACGAGTTAAAACCTCTCTACCAAATGTATTGAGGATCGGTCCATAACAAAATTACTTTAACGATCTTTGCTGACATAAAAATACGTGAATAGTTATGAAATTTGATATAAGAAACATTTATAGGAACGTAAATCTTCCTACCGAATTTCATGCGGAAAGTGTCGGGAAGTGATATTCGATGTTAGGATGTTTTGTATGAATTGGTCTAAAAAAATTTTATGAAAAACGGTCAATTATTAACCCTATCACTCGTATAAGGTGCTCTTCAATTAATTTGATGTGTAATATCATCCTGATATTTATAGGAGAGTATTCCTTTTGATGGTGGGTATATGAGATTCGGCACAGCCGAATATAACACTCTCACTTGTTTATTGCAAAAATTCATTACAGTTACATATTTTTTTTTTTTCAGTAAAAAAATCAAGTAAGAAAGTATAGTCGGGCTTGGCCGACTATATGATACCCTACACCAGTTATGAATATTTAATGTGATTTATTTTTATACCACCATCAAAAAAGATGGGGGTATATTGTTTTTGTCATTCCGTTTGTAACACATCGAAATATTCATCATAAAAGTATATATATTCTGAATCCTTATTAAATTCTAAGACGATCTAGCTATGTCCGTCCGCCTGTCCGGTTCATAATTGATCCTACCCCCATATAAGGTCCCCTTCAGAAAATGGCTTTGACGCTCATTACTGCCTAAACTAAAATCGTTCTAGAAAATTTGACGAGGATCGGTCCATAATTGACCAAAAAAAAGCAATTTATTGACGAAAAACTTCTAAAAAAGGCTTTATATGGGGGATAGGAGCAAATGTGGACCGATCCCGATAAAATGGGTTGGATAGATTTGTATTTATATAATATTTATATAATATATATAATATTTGACTGTGCCAAATTTCATTGCAATAACAGTGCTAATAAATGAATTGCGGATATTCAAGTCACTTTCTGAAGGGGGCTTTGTGTGGGGGCTAGGGTCAAAGTCCGATCATTTCGAAATTTGGCAAGGTCGTCAAGGCTTGTATAAAACTTAGTTGTGCGAACTTTCATCGAGATACATTTATATTATACATAATTATGAGCTCAAAAGCCCTTTTCGGGGGGTTCAGTTGTATGGAGGCTAGGTGAAATAATGGACCGATTTTAACCATTTGGTCGCCCTTGGTCCTTGTGATTCTGATTCTATCGGTATACTTTAAGGTGGGTATAGTACTAATATTTTAATGCGTTACAAACATCAGCACAAACGCATAATACCCTTCCCACTGTAGTGGTGTAGGGTATAATGATTTTGCGTCGATTTGAATACTATATTTAAATGAATGTCTTCTTAATATATGTAAATGCATACTTTTGTTATTTTTAATTAAGAATATAATTTGAAAATTAATGGAAAAATACGGTTTTTAGGTTAACTGGTTTTTAAAATATTTCAAAAATATATGAGGTATATTGAGTTTGTCATTTGTAACACATCTGAATATAGGTCGTAGACCCACAAAAACAAGTAAAATATGTACATACCAGGGTAGGTAAAAATATCGCTCGCGATCGCTATTTTATTTATATCGCTCGTTTTAAAATTCAAAATCGCGAGTTTTATTTTTCAACACGCGAGCACAATTTTAATTAGAGTTTTATGTGTTTTGCATTCGCTTCGTAAGCGATATTTACATGTCCGTCCGTCTGTCCGTCCGTCCGTCTGTCCGTCTGTCTGTCTGTCTGTTGAAAACACGATAGAGTCCAAACGGAAGTAGCTAGAGAGCTGAAATTTTGCATAAATACTTTTAGTTAATGCAGTTCGTTTGGTATTGAAAATGGGCAATATCGGTCCACGATTTCGCCTAGCCCCCATATAAGGTCTCCTTCAGAAAATGACTTTAACGCTCATAACTGACTAAAAGAAGCTCCTATAGCGATGAAATTCGACATAAACATATTTTATAGGAACCTTAAAATCTTTGTAGAATTTTATAAGGATCGGTCCATAATTGACCCTATCCCCCATATAAGGTCCCCTTCAGAAAATGGCTTTAACGCTCATAACTGTCTAAAAGAAGCATCTATAGCGATGAAATTCGACATGAACATATTCTATAGAAACCTAAATCGCTTCGTAAAATTTTATAAGGATCGGTTCATAATTGACCCTAGCCGCCCTATAAGGTCCCCTTCAGAAAATGACTTTAAAGCTCATAACTGTCCAAAAGAAGCATCTATAGCGATGAAATTAGACATGAACATATTTCATAGGAACCTTAATATCATTGTAAAATTTAATAAGGATCGGTCCATAATTGACCCTATCCCCCATATAAGCTCCCATTCAGAAAATGACTTTAACGCTTATAACTGACCAAAAGAAGCATCTATAGCGATGAAATTAGACATGAACCTATTTTATAGAAACGTTAGTCGCTTTGTAAAATTTTATAAGGTTCGGGCCATAATTGACCCTACCCCCCATATAAGATCCCCTTCAGAAAATGACTTTAACGCTCATAACTGTCCAAAAAAAGCATCAATAGCGATGAAATTTGGCATGAACATATTTTATAGGAACCTTCATATCATTGTAAAATTTTATAAGGATCGGTCCATAATTGACCCTATCCCCCATATAAGTTCCCCTTCAGAAAATGACTTTAACGCTCATAACTCTCTAAAAGAAGCATCTATAGCAATGAAATTCGACATGAACCTATTTTATAGAAACCTAAATCGCTTTGTAAATTTTTATAAGGATCGGTTCATAATTGACCCTATCCCCCATATAAGGTCCCCTTCGGAAAATTACTTTAAAGCTCATAACAGCCTTAAAGAAACATCCATACCGATGAAATTTGACATGAACATATTTTATAGGAACCTTAATATCATAGCAAAATTTTATAAGGATCGATCCATAATTCACCCTATCCCCCATATAAGGTCCCCTTCAGTCCATAATTGATCCTATCGATATACATAATATGTATGATGGTAAAATTATACATATACATATGTAATGAATGAGAAAATTGTTTTGATAATAACAAAAGCATCGATTCCTAAATATCAAAGTTTATTTATAAGCAAGCACTCCTTTTCGGCTTGCTTATAATGGTGGGTATACAAGATTCGGCACAGCCGAATATAACACTCTTACTTGTTGTTTTTTCAACTCGCTTACGAGCGAGTGGAAAACGAGTTGAATTCGAGTTAAATTCGAGCCGAAAATCAGCAAAATGTGTGTGCAAGAAACAGGTTCTGTTGTGGTAGTAAAAAAGAACCAATAATATGGGAAATAATTATGTATGTGTGATTGTGTAGCCGTAGGTTTTATGACGGTCTGACAAAGCAAAAGTGGGAAAGTATAAGAAATATATTGTCTACCTTTTTATACCCACCATCAAAAAAGATGGGGGGTATATTGATTTTGTCATTCCGTTTGTAACACATCGAAATATTGGTCATAGACCCATAAAAGTATATATATTCCGGGTCCTTATTAAATTCTAAGACGATCTAGCCATGTCCGTCCGTCTGTCCGTCTGTCTGTTGAAATCACGATAGGGACCACACGAGAGGAGCTAGACAGTTGAAATTTTGCATAAATATTTTCTATTGTTAAGGTTTGTTTGGTATTGAAAATGGGCAATATCGGTCCACTTTTTCGGATAGCCCCCATACAAGTGGACCTCCAAAAAACAGCTTTAACGGGCATAACTGCTTTAGAAGTACAAGTATAGCGATAAAATTCGACATAAATAAGTTTCATATGAGCCAAAATCTTTATACCAAATTTTTTGAGGATCGGCCCATAAATGACCCTACCCCCCATATAAGGTCCCCTTCTGAAAATTACTTTAACACTCATTACTGGTCCCAAAATGCAAGTATAGCGATGAAATTCGGTATAAGTATGTTTCTTACGAACCAAAATCTCTCTACCAATTTTTTTTAGGATCGGCCCATAAATGACCCTACCCCCCATATAAGGTTCTCTTTAGAAAATGACTTTAACACTCATTACTAGCCTAAAAATTCGAGTATAGCGATGAAATTCAGTATAAGTAAGTTTCTTACGAACCAAAACCTTTTAACCAATTTTTTTTAGGATCGGCCCATAAATAACCCTACCCCCCATATAAGGTCCCCTCCTGAAAATGACTTTAACACTCATTACTAGCCCCAAAATGCAAGTATAGCGATGAAATTCGACATAAATAAGTTTCATGTGAGCCAAAAGCTTTCTACCAAATTTTTTGAGGATCGGTCCATAATTGACCCTACCCCCATATAAGGTTTCCTTTAGAAAATTACTTTAACGCTCATTACTGGTCCAAAAATGCGAGTATAGCGATGAAATGCTACATACGTAAGTTTCTTACGAACCATAATCGCTCTACGAATTTTTTTTAAGATCGGCCCATAAATGGCCCTGTCCCCCATATAAGGTCCCCTTCTGGAAATGACTTTAACGCTCATTAATGGCTAAAAAATACGAATATAGCAATAAAATTTTACACAATAAAGTTCCTCGCGAGCCAAAATCTTTTTAATAACTTTTATGTTAATAGGTCCATAATTAGCCCTACTCCCCCTATTGGGTCCACTTCAGGAAATAGCTTTGGATCGGCTCAAAACTGACCCTTCCCCCATATAAGGTCCCCCTCTACAAATAACTACAATGCTCATTACTGGCTTAAAAATATGAATGTGACGAAAATTGACGCACATAAGTTTAATCTCTCCACCAAATTTAGGGAGGAACGGTATATAATTTACCCTACCGCCCATATAAGGTCCCCTTTAAAAAATTACTTAAACGATCATTACTGGCTTAAAAATATGAGTTATGAAATACGGTTATGAAATTCGCTCCGAATTTCATGCGGAATGTGTCGGTAATACACAAAAGGTTCCCTTCAGGAAAGAGTTTAGGCTAATAAACTACGAGTGTTCCTTATTTAAAATACGAGTATAGCCCTGAATGTACAAAATTTTATGAGTATCGGTTCATAATTGACGCTCACGGTTTAAGAATTAAAATAAAATATATATTTTTTTTAAATTAATATTTTGTTAGTTCAAAAGAGCTCGGACCATAATTGACTTAAGCCATATTCCAAATATAACGCTGATGTTTATAGGGGAGCATTCCTTTTACGGCATACGGTTTGATGGTGGGTATATGAGATTCGGCACAGCCGAATATAACACTCTTACTTGTTTTTATAATAAAGCATTTCAGTTGAAATGTACCTTGCTTTAGATATACTTAAGCCATTTATTGTTGAATAAAGTTGTGGACATTTAAGTCAAATTTTGAAGGGGGTCAAATGAGACCCTATAGTTATAAAATGCATGAGAGTCATCAAGGCTAGTAGATCACTTGGTTTTGCAGCATTTTGTTGAGATACGAGTATATTAAACATAATTATGAATTTAAAGGCCCTATTCGTCGGGTTGGGGGCTAGGTGTAATAATGGACCGATGTTAACCATTTTCAATAGGCTTTGTCTCCCTACCATAGAAGATCATGTGCCGAATTTCATTGAATTATCTTCAAAATTGCTACCTGTAGTTTGATTACAAGGTTTACAAGCCCTATTCAGTGGTTCAGTTGTATGGGGGCTAGGTAAAATAATGGACCGATGTTAACCATTTTCAATAAGCTTTGTCTCCGGTGCCATAGAATATCATGTGACAAATTTTATTGAATTATCATCAAAATTGCGACCTATAGTTTGATTACAACGTTTACAAGCCCTATTCAGGGGTTCAGTTGTATGGGGGCTAGGTGAAATAATGGACCGATCTTAACCATTTTCGTCCCTGGGACAATAGAAGATCATGTACCAAATTTCATTGAATTATCTTCAAAATTGCGACCTGTAGTTTGATTACAAGGTTTACATGGACGGACAGACGGACGGAAATAGCTAAATCGACTCGGAAAATGATTCTGAGCCGATTGGTGGGTATAGGACCAATATTATTGTGCGTTACAAACATCAGCACAAACCCAATATACCCTCCCCACTAAAGTGGTGTAGGGTATAAATACATATCGCACCCCCAAGTTTTTACAACTTCTGAAACATAAAGAAAGACGACGTTTTTTTGCCACAACAAAATACACTGACAATTTTATAGAGACAAGCAAGTATCTTGTGCATAGTTTAAGGCTTAGACTTAGGGCTTTAAGCATATGTATAACCGAAAATTTTAACAACTGCGAATTTTAACAAAATTATATACATATACATACTTAAATGTATATTTTTTTGATAACACATCGAACTTAAAAAAAAAAACATCATCAACACAAACACAAAACAATTTACTTTGAAATAATTTATTATTATTTATTAATTATTAATTTATTTATTATTAATTTATTTATTATTACTTTATTTATTATAATTAAATAATAAAAAAAGCAATCTAAAATAATTACGTTGCAATGTTGAAAATTTTGAACTTCAAACCTGCTAAAATTGAAAATGTATAAAAAGGAATGAAACCTTACTGCAGTATACAGTACAATTGTGTTATTCAACATAAGGACATATCACAAGCTGATAGATATACAGGAAAAACATTTATATTTTCGATAATGCGTCTTTTGTTGCTTCTGGCCCTGTTGGGCTTCGTCGTGGTGATAACGGCCATACCGGCTTCTTTGGAGTATTTGGAACGACCAACCACTTTATTAGACGTCGCCGATGCTGGAGACTTGCATTCAAATAATGATGATCGTGTTGCTCGTCATTATGGTGACGGCGGATGGGGAGTTCGCGGAGGTGGTGGATGGGGTGGTCGTGTTGGTGGTAGCTGGGGAGATCGTGTAGTTGGTGGTTGGGGAGGTCGTGGAGTTGGTAGTTGGGGTGGTCGTGGAGTTGGAGGTTGGGGTGGTCGCAGAGTTGTGGGTTGGGGAGGTCGCGGAGTTGGTGGCTGGGGAGGTCGCGGAGTTGGTGGTTGGGCAGGTCGTGGAGCTGGAGTTTGGGGAGGCGGTGTATGGGGCTAAACTTTATTCATTTTTATTATAGCCTCTTGTAATATACATAAATATTTTACATTTACCAATAATTTATTATTAGATTTGAATGTGTTAGATTTATATTAGTTTACTATTAATTCTAATATCGTAATTATCATCAATATATGTATGTATATAAAAATTAATTTGTGTTTGTATGTTTATTTGTGTGTTTGAAGTATATATAAGTCTACAGCTAGAGTCTTCAAATTCAGGCTAGGCGGGTAATGATTAATATAAGTAATTTATTGCATGGTCAATTACAATTACTTATAATGTCAATTGGTGTTTACCAATTACAATTACTTGTTATTGTAATTTAGGTATTACTAATTACAAATTACATGTAATTAAATGAAGAATAATTCGCAATTACGAGTAATTGGAAATTCTTCAATTACAATTAATTGTAACTTTCAAAACTTTAATTACAAGTCATTGTAATTGACAAAACTTCAATTACAATTACAAATTATTGTAATTGGTAAAACATCAATTACAAGTAATTGGTAAAGCTTCAAATTCAATTACTTCAAATGTTATTGTAATTGAAAATGTAGTCATTGCCACCAATTGTGGCATCCATATGAACATTTGGGAACAGAATGGGCGGACTGGACATAGTGGGCGTGGCACCTCCTATATAAAGAAAATATCAAATCAGTATATCTGATAAAATTTTCTCAGAGCCATTTAAGTAGTATTATGAATACACTGTCCGACAAAAAGAGAAAAAAATTCGTTAGACATGAACCGGATTATACGACTGAAACTATAAATTTAATGGAGAAAAAGTGCGTTTTTTTGTTTTTCATTTCGTGATCCTGTGTTCTTTTTAAAGGACTTCAAAGTTTTAAAGAAGTATTCAAATACTTCCACCGATCAAACAATGACAAATTTGATGTCGAAAGGACGAGAAGTGTTGGGAAATATTTTGTATTATTTTCATTTTATACTGTCAGAATAAAAAGATGTTAAAAATATATTTTAAAATTGTTATCCTTTAATATCTATTTAGATTTTCAATATTATTTTTTCAGAGAAATTTTTGAAGAGAATTTTTAAGATCTTTTGATTCTGACAGAATAAAATAAAAACAAGTTAGAGTGCTATATTCGGCTGAGCCGAATCTTAAATACCCTCCACCAGCTACTTTTATATAAATACTTTTTTTAATTGATCAAATATTTGTAGAAAAAAGTTTTCTCATGTCTTAAATAGAAAAACCCCAAGATTTAAACAGCTTAAATCTGTTACAATTCCAAGATTTGTTGAACATTACAAACCCCATTTTCTTTTATATTTTTATAGCGCCCTTAGATATGCTTTAACGATATTTAATAATATGCATGTATGCATGTGTGTGAAAGATTGTATCTATATCGTAATTTAGTAATAAGTAATCGTGACAAAATCTTGAAATAGAATTTTTGTATACCAAACTAATATTTGTGCCAAATTTTGTATCAATAGCTTTATTTGGTAATGAGTAAAGTGCGTTTAAGAGATTTTCGTAAAAGGACCTTGTATGGGAGCTATGACCAATTATGAATATAAAGACAAAATTTCAATATTCTTTATCTATATTATTATTTGGCAATGAATATTGTGCATTTAAGTGATTTTCTGGAGGGGACGTAGTATGAGAGCTATGACCAAATATGGACCGATTGCAAAACAATTTTATAGTGTAATTTATGTATATAAGAGCAATATTTGTGCTAAATGCAGGGATATCAACATTTTGTAATGACTTATGTGCGTTTAAGTGATTTTCGGGAGGGGACCTTGTATGGGAGTTATGACCAAATATGTACCGATCGGAAAAAAAAATTCATAGTAATATTTCTGTATATGAGAGAAATAATTATACCAACTAGAGTTCGCCAAGCGGTCGAAATTCGACCAGAACCAATGCTGGAAAAATTGCATAAATAAGCTAAAATAAAACCCTATTTTTGTAGTTCAAATCTGTGGTAAAAAATTAACTTTATTGATATTATCAAAGTGTATAATTTGCTTTGAATAATGTTTTCTTTTAGAAAATGTGATGGGTTTTAGTAAAACTTCCATCAGAAGTTTAAAGCCTCAATTGTCAAAATTAGTTATACAACTTGTTTTACAAAAGTATTTCAACTATTTTAAAAATAATAAAAAATAACGAACATTTCTTCTATCGACTTATTATCCCCTACATATTTACGCATCGCTCACAATGCTGGAGTACTCTACTGTACAGTGTACACACCAGTAAAGAAATGTTAGCTGTTCAAAATACAGAGTTGAAATGTTCTAAATAATTTGTGAAAACAGTAAAAATATTTAAAATAAATAATGTCTTATCTAATTATAAATAAATTTTATTTGGATGTCATTAGTAGTCCATCCAACAGGTATATGCTGTATAAATTTTTCCTTACAACACTCGACAAAGACTTCAGCAGACATACATTTATTCAATTTTAATGTCTTCTAATAGAATTTAATAGTAGATATTCTATGAGGCCTTCTAATGGGCCTTTTATTAGCCTTCATATAGAACCGCATAACGATATGCATTGGCTTCCAATTACACACTGATTTTGTATATGCATAATAAGGCCTTAATTTCTCAAGTACTGTTTTTAGTACTGTTTGAAAGAAATCATTAATAAACTATAAATTTCAGTCTTTTGTTAATATATGCAAGTTTAATAGCAAGTAAATGAATAATAAACGATAAATTGCTAAGTACGGTTAAACACTCTTCATCCCAAAAGACATGATTTATATTTAGCAGTTTCAACTTGTATCTATTTTTATATAACAAATAACCATCACATATTCAACTTACAGTTTTCACTTTACACTACTATTTCCTAATTGGTTAGAATAGCCCAAAAAAAGAAGAATATCATCAAGTCCTCGCTGTGCTAAACCTGCATATAAGCGATATACATATCCATTTATTGCGGTGTATCATATACCGCCATGACCAACTAAACTTTACTTATATTTTTTACAGGCTATTTTTATTTCTTACTGACACTGAATCAATTCGTTAATCCATCATTTAAATCTTCCAAATCAATCAAAACTAATAATTATGTACCGCAATTCAGTATTTTTTTTTAACTACAACATTTTGTCGTTATGTGGTATGTATTCTGAACTTCATTTCACTGATTTTTTTCGTTAAACATAATCGAAAAAGTAAAAAATAAATTAAAACTTCACGTTAATAATTTTATATTTTAAAAATATTTCAATACATAACTTTTGACATTCTAATATTTTTCCGATATTTGTCTTTAAAATATTCTACGGTTGTTAAAAAGTTAGGGAAATTCGTTAATGTAACTGATATTTGTCATTACTTTTAGATATCAATACTTAAAATTAAAAAAAAATTACTGAATTCCGGTACTGATGTCCTACCAATAATTTTCCAGTTCAAACACCAATATCAGTACATTGTATGGCATTTCTTTAGGTGTCCCCAAGCATTATTTACGCAGTTCGTTGTTTCCTCGGGAATGTCCTTCAATTTAACTATTTTGAAAAGTTTAAATAACGAAAAACTTCCAATCGAAAACTCTGAATATAAAACTGAAGTCCTACTACTTATAAAAATATTCCTTTCGATTTGGTAACAATCGTAACGATATTATAACAAAAATACAAAAATCAAACAGCAACAGAGAAGTTAAACGTTTCTGCACTCTCCTCTCTTTTTTCAAAAAGCCGTGTTGTTTACTTTTTTTGTTTTGTTTCTTGCTTTGTTTGTTTTTAATTTCAAGAATACGTACGTGTGACTATTGTTTCTATGTATTAGTAACAACTTTAAACTCTTATATCTCTTAAATTTCTGAACCGATCTCATTAATATATATATTGTGCACATCTGCGAACAAATACCTTTAAAATGATATAATTTTTGCCAAGATCTGATGTATACTGTAAGAGTAAAAGGGGTCACAAAAAATCGTCTTGCCTATTAATTATATAGATATGGATATCTTCATTTATTAATGAGTTATGTGCGTTTAAGTGATTTTCGGGAAGGATCCTTGTATGGGAGCTATGACCAATTATGGACCGATCGGAAAAACTTTCACAGTAATATTTCTATGCATATGAGCAATACATATTCAAAATTTTATATGGATATCTTAATTTAGTAATGAGTTATGCGCGTTTAAGTGATTTTCGGGAGGGGACCTTGTATGGAAGCTATGTCCAATTATGGACCGATCCAGAAAATTTTTTCTCTCAAAGAATTAAATTTTTTCTCTCAAAGAATTCAATTGACATAAGATTTTAATTTGTAAAATTTTGTGAAGATATCAACATTCTGACGGAAGTTATTAACAAAAAACTCATTTTCCGGGAATATGTACTTTTGTATGGGAGGTATATGAAATTATTCTGGCTTACGTTAAAACGAAGCAATATAATTTAACCAAATTCACCCAAAATATTCATTATTATCCGGTACAGTTTGGTATTGAAAATAAGCAAAATCGGTTCACACCGGGAAAAAGTAATGAATCAAAATTTGAAACAACCTCGAAAAAATAAGCATTTTTTACACATTCTGATGTAATTGTCTCGAAAACTATGCAAGATAATTCCATGAAAATCACCATACATTCGTTTCTACACAAGAGCTTGACTCCTGCTGAAAATTGTCAGAATCGGTCAACAATTTCATATACCTCCCATACAAAAGTACATATTCCCGGAAAATGGGTTTTTTGTTAATAACTTCCGTCACAATGTCGAAATCTTTACAAAATTTTACAAATTAAAATCTTCCCTGGACGGCGCTAGGCTGGGACTGGCAAAGAAGAGCGAGCTTCCGGTGCTCCTAAAGTCCACTGTCTACATAAAAGGATGGGGCAGTAAACTGGCTAATGAACGTATACTGGAAATTCTTGGAGGTCAAAATACAGGAAAGAAGAACCTGAGGGAACTTTATTTGTAATAGGTATCGACCAGAAATCCATGGCTAGTCTTGCCAAGAATAAAGGTAGGGCTTACTTCGCCTCTAAATCTGTCATATTCAAAATTGGGAAGGTGCCGATTGGAAGGGCTGTTACAACAAGCCTCGAAAAGGACACTAAAAAACCTAAGACCACAGCATCAGTATCCACTACTGATAACGTTGAGAAGTCAAATCCTAAAATCGAGGAATTTACCATTAACTCGCCAGAAGAAAGTGTAGTTGCGCTTTCCAAAATTGGGAAGGCGCCGATTGAAAGGGCTGTCAAAACCGGACCCGACAAGGACACTAAAACACCTAAGACAGTACCCAAAGCATCATTAGCAAGTACTAGCAATGTTGAGGAGTCAAATCCTAAAAGCGAGGAGGAAATCACTCACCCGCCAGAAGACAGAACAGCAATGCTCTCCAGAATTGGGAATGTGTCTATTAAAAATACTGCTATTCCTATGCCTGATAAGGACACCGCAGTGCCATCAACAGTACTCACTGCATTAATAGCCACTTCAGGCTATCCGGAGGAGTCAAATCCAAAGAGCGAGGAGGTGACCACCAACTCGCTGGAAGACAGTTTAATGGATGACCATGATTGAGGTTATCCAAATAAACCTCCATCGGAGCGAGACAGCTACCAACGCTCTGATGGCTAAAATCAACAGAGGTAAAATACATATAGCTTTAATCCAGGAACCTTGGACGATTCGCAACAAGGTTTCTGGATTAAATCACGTAAATTTCCAACTTTTCTACGCTGATACAGGATCTCGCCCGAGAACATGTATCTTATGTCACAAGAACTTATGTTTTCTCCTCTCAACAGGATTATCAACATCGGATGCAACGGTGCTGAAGCAAGGTCGTGGCAACATATTCCTTGCATCTATTTACCTGCCTTTCGATTCTCCGACACTACCACCAACGTCGGATCTGATGAAACTGGTTGAAGAGGCACAAAGGAAAAATAAGAAAATTGTAATAGGTTGTGATGCCAACTCGCATCATGTAGCTTGGGGTAGTACAAACACCAATCGCAGGGGACAAGCCCTCATGGATTTCTTTAATACTAAAGACTTGATAACAGTGAACTTAGGTAATAAAGCTACCTTCGTCAATAGAATCAGAGAAGAAGTATTAGATATAACTATATGTTCAGAAGAGCTTATAAACGAAATTCAGGATTGGAGAGTTTCGGACGGGCACTCCTTTTCTGATCATCGGTACATAAGATTCAAAATACTAAGGCCACCACCAAAGCCGATAAAGTTTCGGAATAAGTCTAAAACTAATTGGACAATGTTCGGGACCTTACTAAAGAACCGTTTAGGTCAGGACACTTTTCAATGTCGAAATAAAGAGGATATAGATGCCAAAGTGGAAACGTTCACAAGTGCCCTGGTTGAATCGTTCGAGGACAGCTGCCCTCTGCGAGAGCGGAGATCTGCCCAGGAAAAACCCTGGGTAACTGGGGAGATCCGGAACCTTGGGAAGACTCTTCGCAAACTATTTAACCGGGCACGGCGTAAAAAGACCGCAGTATACTGGGATGAGTATCGTAATAAACTTGGTGAATATAAGAAAATCGTTCGAAAAGCCAAACGAGACTCCTGGAAACTTTTCTGTGAACAGGTAGATAGCGTAAATGACGTATCGAAGATAAAACAAGTAAGAGTGTTATATTCGGCCATGCCGAATCTTATATACCCACCATCAAATCATCCTTATAAATAAACTTTGATATTATCGATCTATGTTGAATCATATGTCGATATTAATATGAACATCAGGGAAATATTTGGTAGAGGGAATTTAATAAGGGCTTAAGCATGGACCGTGCTCTTCCGAATTAAAAATAATAATTTTGTTTGATCCAATATTTATAACCATAAACTGTTTTTTTGTAAGAGTGGTTATATGGAGGGTAGAGTCAATTATGGACATATCTTTGTCGGTTTATACAATAATTATTTGTATCTAATGTAGCTGTACTTGTATCTTTAATTCAGTCATGAGGTTTAAAATAATTATCTGAAGGGAACCGAAAATGGGTGTTTGATTAGTTATCCTCATCAAATTCAGTTGAAAACTTCCAGTTCCTATAACACTACCGTAATTTGGAAGAACTTTTGAGCCATACATGAGCGTTAAAGCGATTCTCTGGAGTGAATCGTTAAAGGCGCCCCTATACGCCCACCCCCGTATAAGTCAATTATGGATCTATACTTCAAAAAATTAAAACGATTGTATCGCATTTTTGAGTCAGTAATGAGCGTTAAAGTCATTATCTGAAGGGGACCTTATAGGGGGGTAGGATTAATTACAGACTGATCCTCAAAAATTTAGTGGGAGATTTTAGCTTATACGAAAATTGTTTATGTCGAAATTCATCGATGTACTCGCAGTTTTAAGCTAGTAATGAGCTTTAAAGTCATTTTCTGAAGGGGCCTTCACAAGTAGGATAGGGTTAATTAAGGATCGATCCTAATAAAATTTGATAAAGAACTTTTGGCTTGGACAAAACTTGTTTATGTAGAATTTTACTGCTGTACTCACATTTTTGAGTCAGTAATGAACCGATCCTTATAAAATTTTACGAAGAGATTTAAATTCTTATAAAACATGTTTGTCATTTCACCTCTATTGATGCTTCCCTTAGCCAGTTATGTGCGATAAAGTCATTTTCTGGCGTGGACTTTATATGGGCGGTAAGGTCAATTATGGACCTATCCTTATAAAATTTTACAAAGAGATTTAGGTTCCCATAAAACTTGTTTGTGCCGAACTTCACCGCTATTGATGGTTCTCTTAGCCAGTTATGGGCCATAAAGTCATTTTCTGAAGGGGACTTTATATTGGGGGTAGGGTCAATTATGGGCCTATCTTATAAAATTTTACAAATAGATTTAGGTTCTCATAGAACATGTTTGTGCCGAATTTCACCGCAATTGATGCTTCTCTTAGCCAGTTATGGGCGATAAAGTCATTTTCTGAAGGGGACTTTATATGGGGGGTAGGGTCAATTATGGACCGATTCTTGTAAAATTTTACAAAGAGATTTAAGTTCTCATTAAACATGTTTGTGCCAAATTTCACTTTTCTTAGCCAGTTATGGGCGATAAAGTCATTTTCTGAAGGGGACTTTATATGGGGGGTAGGGTCAATAATGGGCCTATCCTTATAAAATTTTACAAAGTGATTTATGTTCCCATAAAATATGTTTGTGCCGAATTTCACCGCAATTGATGCTTCTCTTAGCCAGTTATGGGCGATAAATTCATTTTCTGAAGGGGACTTTATATTGGGGGTAGGGTCAATTATGGACCGATTCTTATAAAATTCTACGAAGAGATTTATGTTCCCATAAAACATGTTTGTGCCGAATTTCACAGCTATTGATGCTTCTCTTAGCCAGTTATGGGTGATAAAGTCTTTTTCTGAGGGGGACTTTATATGGGGGGTAGGGTCAATTATGGACCGATTCTTATAAAATTTTACAAACAGATTTAGGTTCCCATAAAACATATTTGTGCCGAATTTCACCGCAATTGATGCTTCTCTTAGCCAGTTATGGGCGATAAAGTCATTTTCTAAAGGGGACTTTATATGGGGGGTAGGGTCAATTATGGACCGATTCTTATAAAATTTTACAAAGAGATTTATGTTCCCATAAAACATGTTTGTGCCGAATTTCACCGCTATTGATGCTTCTCTTATCCAGTTATGGGCGATAAAGTCGTTTTCTGAAGGGGACTTTATATGGGGGGTAGGGTCAATTATGGGCCTATCCCTATAAAATTTTACAAAGAGATTTTTGTTCCCATAAAACATGTTTGTGCCGAATTTCACCGCTATTGATGCTTCCCTTAGCAAGTTATGAGCGATAAAGTCATTTTCTGAAGGGGGCCTTATATGGGGGCTAGGCGAAATCGTGGACCGATATTGCCCATTTTCAATACCAAACAAACTGCATCAACTAGAAGTATCCGTGCAAAATTTCAGCTCGCTAGCTACTTCCGTTTGGACTCTATCGTGTTTTCAACAGACAGACAGACGGACAGACGAACAGACGGACAGACGGACGGACATGGCTAGATCGTCTTAGAATCTAATAAGGACCCAGAATATATATACTTTTATGGGTCTTAGACGAATATTTCAATGTGTTACAAACGGAATGACAAAAACAATATACCCCCCATCTTTTTTGATGGTGGGTATAAAAATTCCTATCCAAAACTCATGTCCAACCGGAATCTATGATCGATGACACGGGCAGGAGGCTTGAGGATATGGAGGAGACAATGAAACTCCTAATGGATTCTCATTTCCCACCCGGTATATCGAATAACATAGATGAACCGATATTGGAGGAAGGGGAGGGTAACACGGAAATAGTTATTACAACTGACATGGTTAAAGGGGCAATCAAGAGCTTTGCTCCCTATAAAGCTGCAGGGCCGGATGGAATTTTTCCGGCACTTTTGCAGATGGAGGCGGGACTGGTTTCCGTACATCTGTCACAGATATTCACTGCATGCTTAAAATTGGCATATACCCCAGTTAAATGGCAGGATGCAAGGGTAATATTTATACCCAAACCAGGGAAACCTAGCTATGCGACACCTAGTCCTATCGACCGATAAGTCTTACGCCCTTCCTACTTAAAACCTTGGAACGGATAGTCGATAGCATGGTTAAAAGCAGCATACCATACAATGACCTTAAATATAAGCAGCATGCTTATGTAAAGGAACGATCGGTGGAAACCGCTTTAAATGAAGTTGTCCACTACATAGGTGAATCTTTCGATAGTAAACTGTATACACTGGCAGTATGCATTGACATCGAAGGCGCTTTCAATAACGTGCACACTGATACCCTTATCCAATCCCTAGACCAGTTTTATGTTGACCGGGTGCTCCGTAACTGGATCAACTACATGCTAAGGAACAGATGGATAAGCTGCGAGATGTACGATATAACTATCAGGAAAAAGGTATTTCGCGGTATACCACAGGGTGGCATTTTGTCACCTTTACTCTGGGTCACCACGATTAATAGCCTCCTAAGGACCCTAACCGAGAAAGGACTTAGACCTGTCTGCTATGCAGACGATGTCGTAATACTTTTAAAGGGAAAGGATCCAAATTACTTGTGTAGAAGAGCTGAGGAGGCTCTGAATACGGCCTTGAGCTGGGCTCAACCGAGAGGCCTCAATGTTAACCCGGCGAAGACGGAAATCTGTCTTTTCACAAGAAAGACAAAAATTTCTACATATACTGAACCTTGCTTCTTGGGCAAGAAGATACCGGTGACAGACAAAGTTAAGTACTTAGGTGTAATACTTGACCGGAAATTAAAATGGAGACACCACATAGAGGATAGGATCAACAAGGCACATCGGTGCTGGGCGATATGTAGGAGAACCATAGGCATGAAATGGGGTCTTAGTCCTACTATGACAAATTGGCTTTATAAAAGTGTAATTAGACCAATTCTAGCTTATGCTTCAATAATCTGGTGGACTGCTTTGGACAAAAAGTGTAATATCAAACTACTACAGGGAGTTCAGCGTACATGCTGCTTGGGTATAAGTGGTGCCATGTGTACTACTTCAACCAAGGCTCTGGAAACGTTGCTAGATATTCCACCCATTGAAACATATATAAGATATGAGGCGGCGCTTACAGCCGAACGGCTCTTTACTTTAGGCGAACTGGCCAAAAACGGTTATAGGACACGTCATCAATGTATACTGGACACATTGGAAGGTTATACACATTCATCGGACGTGCCTGATCGCATACCAGACACTGAATATGTCGGAAACTTTGAAACGCTAATCCCAGATAGAATGTCTTGGTCAAGCGGAACATTAGAGCAAATACCAGTAGGAATCCGTTGCTACACGGATGGCTCTAAATTAGGGGACAAAGTGGGTCTGGGGTTCTATATTGAAGACCCAGAAACAGAAATATACCACCGTTTACCTAATCATAACACAAGTTTCCAGGCAGAAGTACGAGCAATAACGGAATGTGTAAATTGGATTAGAATAAATATGGCGCCCACAGGGCTTAATATATTTACCGACAGCCAGAAGGCAATTTGTGCGATATCAGGTGATAGAATTAAATCTAAGACCGTATTGGAATGTAAGAAACCTTTAACTGAATACTCTCCCAGAGGTAAGGTTCACATCATATGGGTACCAGGCCACTCGGGAGTAATCGGCAACGAAAGGGCGAATGTAATAGCTTTAAAGGGAAGGGAGCTCGATGTAGTTAACCTGGCAAACGCAAAACCATTCGACGCAACAAAAGCTGAATTAAAAATATGGATGAGAGAATCCCATAAGGCCTCTTGGAATAATGAAACGGTGGGTAGAACCACAAAGATTGTATGGGGTGACCCTGATGAGAGCAAGACGAGAAGTCTTCTCAAAATGAGCAAGTCTGAGGTTAGTATGATGGTACGTATTCTCAGTGGACACACAGGATTACGAGCACATCTATACAAAATTGGACGTGCGAATTCAGACGAATGTAGAGCATGTGGAGAGGACAGTGAAACTCTGGAGCACTTTCTTTGCCATTGTCAGGCATTCGTCGAAGTTAGATCCAAGTATCTTGGAAGTGATGTTATTCCGGAAATAACATTCTTAACCAACACCGATTGGAAGATTCTTAGGAATTACGTCCAGGAAACTGAGTTTCTGAACATGGAAAAATAATACATTCAGTGAACAATTTTTTTTTTTTTTCTTGAATTGGAGCGCACAACAGGCCCGATAGTGGCCTAGGTGTATTTCTTCGGATT
This sequence comes from Lucilia sericata, assembly GCF_015586225.1. Lineage (NCBI taxonomy): Eukaryota > Metazoa > Arthropoda > Insecta > Diptera > Calliphoridae > Lucilia > Lucilia sericata. The sequence goes on along the minus strand of NW_023994898.1, from coordinate 118,661 downwards.
TGATGTAGTATACATCCTCCTATCAACCTAACCTAACCTAACCATTGCTCTCACATACAGAAATATTACTGTGAAATTTTTGTTCCATCGATCCATAATTGGTCATAGCTCCGATACAAGGTCCCCTCCCGAAAATCACTTAAACGCGCATAACTCATTACTAAATTAAGATATCCATATAAAATTTGGTATAAGTATTGCTCATACGCAAGGAAATTTTACTGTGAAATTTTTCTCCGATCGGTCCATAATTGGTCATAGCCAGAGACTTGCGCCGATTCGGCTTAAGCCGACTAAGCCTAGCCGCCGAACAAAATATCAAAGCCGCCGCCGCCGAAAATTTTTCAGCTTAATACGGCTTGAAAATTTCGCCATATTTTGTACAATTTACAGAATACTTTCACTAAATTTGTGGAATTTTACAATATAAAATTAATTTGTTTTCATTTAAGCAAGTTTTCTTTTATCTAATAATAAGCTAAGCCGCTCATTGAAATTTGGCCGGTGTAGAACTTTGCTCAACGTTCGATGTATATGTTTCGCCTGAGATATTTTCGTGTTTTCGCGCCTAATTCGAGTCGCTGCTTTGACTTCAAACCAGCTTCGTTGACGTCAACGGAGCTACACCTTTTTACATTGCTGGTATGTCATACTAGGGTTCTATAGTTGAAACGAAAAGTCGACTTTTCGACTTTTCGACTTTTTGCATTTAGTTAAAAGTCGACTTTTCGACCTTTCGACTTTTTCCATTTTATGAAAAGTCGATTTTTCGATTTTTCGACTTTTCGACCTTTTTCATTTATTTAAAAGTCGACTTTTAGACTTTTCGACTTTTAGTATTTTATAAATGGTCGACTTTTCGACCTTTCGACTTTTTCCGAAAGGTCGAAAAGTCGAAAGACTTTTTCCGACTTTTTTCGACTTTTCGACTTTTTCCGACTTTTTTCGACTTTTCGACTTTTTCCGACTTTTTTCGACTTTTCGACTTTTTTCGACTTTTCGACTTTTTTCGACTTTTCGACTTTTTTCGACTTTTTCCGACTTTTTTCGACTTTTCGACTTTTTCCGACTTTTCGACTTTTCGATTTTTTACGACTTTTTGAAAATTTTCGACTTATTTCGACTTTTTTTTCGACTTTTTTCGACTATTTTTTTTTACTTTTTTCGAGTTTTTCCGACTATTTTAGAGTTTTTGACCTCTTTTCCACTTTTTTAAAATTTTCGACTATTTTCGACTTTTCGATTTTTTCGACTTTTCGACTTTTTCCGACTTTTCGACTTTTTCCGACTTTTCGACTTTTTTCGACTTTTCGACTTTTTTTCGACTTTTTTCGACTTATCGACTTTTTTCGACTTTTCGACTTTTTTCGACTTTTCGACTTTTTTCGACTTTTTTCGACTTTCCGACTTTTCGACTTTTCGACCTTTTTCGACTTTTATTTACAAAGTCGACTTTTCGACTTTTTTCATAGACGATAGTCGAGTTATCGACTTTTTTGGAACAAAATAGTCGACTTCGACTTTTCGACTTTTTTCGACAAAAAGTCGATTGTTCGATTATTCGAAAGTCGATTTATAGAACCCTATGTCATACCGTAAAGGGCTAGGGTATCGAACATGTGTATTTCAAATGGGAAGTGCAGTTGATGTCAATTCTGCCGACTGCGAAAAGAAATTCTGCTAGAATTTTTCGCGCCAAGCAGTTTTCTGCATTTTTTATTTGCCACAAAAAATCTGTTGTTGTGTGTGTGCGAAAATCTAAAATGACAGAAATGATATTCTTTAAATAAAACATTTTTTTTTACTAAAAATTGAAATTAATAAGATCGTATGCTATACTACTATACCGAGGGTCATTGTACAAAGAAACAGCAAGTGTTGGATTGAATTTAGTTAAATTGTTAATAATTATGATGAAATTTTTTAAGGCGGGGTTTGTTTTCGTTTAATACCCAAAAGTGTTTATCGAAATCTATATTTTGCATATTTGTGAGATCTAGAAGATTAAAAAATGTAAGTAATGGTGTTAATTAATTATTTGTCTATAAAGAACGTCTTTCTTTTCAAGATATTCGGACGTTTAAGGGGTGAAAATTGTACATATTTTTGATACTTTTTTATAAAACATTGTTTTTGGTTTATTAACACCCAATTTACACGATGATTTTTTTTCGTCTGTTTTCATGTTTGTCGATGATTGGTGGTGAGCGGGGTAGAGAAGAATGGGGGGTAAGAAAACAAACATGAATTGGGATTTTCATGATTGTTTTTGACATTCCTCTTTAAACTCATTCGTACTGTTAATATTATGCTCATGTAAAAAAATAATTATGTCTTTTTTTTACATGAAAACATTAAAATTTGCATTAAAAAAGTACTATAGCGTGTAATTAAATTTTTTTAAATCAAATTAAATGGTTTTTATGTTAAAAATTTCATTTTATTTTTATTACGAATAAGTAATTAAAAAGGATTATACAATTAAACATCCAAAAAAGACATGCATAGTTGCATGTAAAAAATCACCGTATAAATGTTCATGATTTTTTGGAAGATTCTCAAAAGAGAATTGGAAAAAACAGACGTCTGAAAAGTCTTCATGTAAATTGCGCCTAACTTATACATATGAATACATAATAACGGGCTCCCAATACGATGTTGCAACTGGTACTTTTTTGACTTAGAACTTAGAACTTAGACTTAGAAACATGTAATTAAGCACTTGAGAATCTATAAAAGTGGACTTTTTGGTACTTTTTCGTTCTTCAAAAGGTACTTTTTGAGTTTTCTATTTTTCGTTCTTCGACTGGTACTTTTTGAATTTTTTATAATATTGAACTTAGAAACATGAATTCAGGAATGTACAGCCCGGATTAAGTAATAACTAGGGTTCTATAAATCGACTTTCGAATAATCGAACAATCGACTTTTTGTCGAAAAAAGTCGAAAAGTCGAAGTCGACTATTTTGTTCCAAAAAAGTCGATAACTCGACTATCGTCTATGAAAAAAGTCGAAAAGTCGACTTTGTAAATAAAAGTCGATAAGTCGAAAAAAGTCGAAAAAAGTCGAAAAGTGGAAAAAAGTCGAAAAGTCGGAAAAAGTCGAAAAGTCGGAAAAAGTCGAAAAGTCGAAAAAAGTCGAAAATAGTCGAAAATTTTAAAAAAGTGGAAAAGAGGTCAAAAACTCTAAAATAGTCGGAAAAACTCGAAAAAAGTAAAAAAATAATCGAAAAAAGTCGAAAAAAGTCGAAATAAGTCGAAAATAGTCAAAAAGTCGTAAAAAATCGTAAAGTCGAAAAGTCGGAAAAAGTCGAAAAGTCGAAAAAAGTCGGAAAAAGTCGAAAGAGTCGAAAAAAGTCGAAAAAAGTCGGAAAAAGTCGAAAAGTCGAAAAAAGTCGGAAAAAGTCGAAAAGTCGGAAAAAGTCGAAAGGTCGAAAAGTCGACCATTTATAAAATACTAAAAGTCGAAAAGTCTAAAAGTCGACTTTTAAATAAATGAAAAAGGTCGAAAAGTCGAAAAATCGACTTTTCATAAAATGGAAAAAGTCGAAAGGTCGAAAAGTCGACTTTTAACTAAATGCAAAAAGTCTAAAAGTCGAAAAGTAGACTTTTCGTTTCAACTATAGAACCCTAGTAATAACATATAAAAGGGAACTTTTTGGTACCTTTTCGTTCTTCAAAAGGTATTTTTTGAATTTTCTATAATATTGAACATGGAGTAAGTGAGAACATATAAAACGGGACTTTTTGGTACTTTTTCGTTCTTCAACTTGTACTATTTGGATTTTCTTTTATAATGAACCTAAAAACATAATACTAAGCAATCAGGGACTTGAGTGAATGAAAATTTAAACTGGAGTATTTCTGGTAATTTTTCGTTCTTTAACTGGTACTTTTTGAATTTTCTAAAATATTGAATATATAAACATAAAATTAAACACGCAGTATCCTAATTGAACGAAAATTTATCTCGCTTATGTCCATTTTGCAAAAAGGGCTCGATATCAATCGAAATCTCTATAGGCCATAGTTGACCCTGCGCCCTTCAATAATAAAACAATTTTTGTTGGAACGAAAATATGTAATGAAATCTTCTTCAGAAAATGACTTAAACGCACATAAATGGCTTTCAAATGTCGATGTCGACGAAATAAACATTTTTAGGAACCGAAACCCACATTTATGAAAAATAAAATTATGAGGATCGGTCCGCCAATATAACCCTCTTACAGAAAATCAGTTTATAGCTAATACATCATTCCAAAAGTTATCATTATGATAGAATTATGGTAGAATTAAAAAAAATACTTTAAATTATATATATTATTGATCCAATTCCACATTTAAGTCCCTAATCCGAAAATCACGGTGACGTTCTTATTAATCTAATGATCGGACCACTTCCGAAATTTGCTTTTTTACGACATATGATTTGCCGAATATAACTCTTACTTCTTACTTATTTTAATCATAAAATACCACTAAAATAGGAATAGTCTTCCTTTAGAGTTGCGAGTTTTCATACATTCTAATAATGTTTTCAAAGTGAAACTTTTGGAATATTTTTCAATCTCTTTGTGATCACTTTAAATTATGTTGTTCTGGAAGAACTTTAACATCCATGTAAACATTTTGGGTACCATTGAGGGGAGCAAAACCTCCCATATGAATTAAATACAAAAATTCGTTTATCTGGGAAACTAATATAACTAAATTCTTCAAATTTTGCACGAACAACTTTAATATTCATCTGAACATTTTGGAGAAAAAAGGGCGGACTTTCATCTGGGGGGCTTGGTGCTCCCATATTAATTAAATAGAAAAATTCGTATATCTGAGAGACTATTAGAGCTAGAATCTTCAAATTTTACTGAAGAAGATTTAGAGAATAACGGGCGGACTTTCAATGGGGGGCTTGGCACTTCCCATATGAATTAAATACAAAATTTTGTATATCTGGAAACTATTAGATTATTCAAATTTTTCATAGATTAAATTAAAATCTTAATTAACGTTCGGAATAATTGGCGAAATTGCAATAATTTGCGTGGAATCTCCCATATGTAACAAATTGTATATCTGGAAAACCATTGTAGTTAGAATCATCAAAATTGTTAAGTAGGATTCTTATTTATATTGCTTTTAGGGTAGCACGCACACTGGGTATAGCTAGTAAATAAACAAATAAAATATCTTTGTTTTTACGTTATTGATCATTTTCTTAATGCAAAATTTTTTAGAAACTGATTTTTTGCAAGATGTTTTATATGGAAGATAGGGTTAAATATCGGCAGATCCTAGTAAAACTTGGAGAAAGGATTTGTTTTTAATTTTTAAGAATTTTTTATTCATCCATGCATAATTTCTCATGCAACTAAAAAAAAACTAAACGTAGTTGAAAACTTAGCCGGCTTACAGTCGATTTTAAGCCGCCGCCGACATATTTAGTGTCAGTCGGCGCCGCCGTTAGTATTTGTCGGCGCAGGGCTCTGGTCATAGCTCGCATACAAGGTCCCCCGAAAATCACTTAAACGCACATAACTAATTACTATCACAAGCATTGCTCATAACAGACAAATATTACTGTGAATTTGTTTTCCTATCGGTCCATAATTGATCATAACTCCCAAGGTCCCATTCAGAAAAACACTTAAAGGCACATAACTCATTATCAAATAGAGATACCGATAAATCATTTGGCATAAATACTATTTTTGTACACAGAAGTGTTACTTGAACATTTTTTCATGATCGGTCCAACTTTGGTCATAGCTCCCATACAAGGTTCCCTCCCGAAAATCACTTAAACGCACATAACTCATTACAAAATATTGATATCCATACATTTAGCAAAAATATTGCTCTTATATACATAAATTAAACTATAAAATTGTTTTACGATCGGTCCATATTTGGTCATAGCTCTTATACTAGGTCCCCTCCAGAAAATCACTTAAATGCACAATATTCATTACCAAATAATGATATAGATACAGAATTTTGAAATTTTGTCTTTATATACATAATTGGTCATAGCTCCCATACAAGGTCCTTTTACGAAAATCTCTTAAACGCACATTACTCATTACCAAATAAAGCTATTGATAAAAAATTTGGCCCAAATATTAATTTTGTATACAAAAATTCTATTTCAAGATTTTTTCACGATCGGTTCATAACATGGGTGCGGTCGGTCCCATACAAGGTTCCCTTAAGAAAATCACAAAACTTGACTGAAATATAGCTTTTATGAACAGAAATTTTGCTTAAAGAATTTTTTACGATCGGTCTATAATTGGTCATATCTCCCATACTATGTCCTGCCCCTAAAAGCGCTTTAACCGTATTTAACTAGTTGCATTATCAATTTGTGTAGAACAAAATTATATATATTTATTTTGAAAATCCTTTAATCTTTTACACACATGCATACATGCAAAATACTAAATATCGTTAAGCGCCATAAAAATATAAAGAAAATGGTGTTTGTAGTGTTTAACAAATCATGGAATTTTAATAGATTTAATCTGTTTAAATCTTTGTATTTTTTCTATTCAAGACATGAGAAAATTTATTTCTAAAAATATTTGATCAATTAGAAAAGTATTAATATATGTATAAGTAGCTGGTGGAGGGTATTTAAAATTCGGCTCAGCCGAATATAGCACTCTGACTTGTTTTATAATATAGTTGTGTGTGGAAAAATTGCTAGAACTAAGTTCTAGCACAACTTGCAGATCGATAGATTTTTTTGATTTGACATACACTGGAAAAACCATATATTACCCTACACCGTTGACAAAAATATAATGTGATTTAGTTGCCATAATAAAGCATTTAAGTTGAATTGTACCTTGCCTTAGATATACATACTTAAGCCGTTTATTGTTGAATAAAGTTATGGACATTTAAGTGAAATTTTGATGGGGGCTTTTCATAGGGGCTAGGGTCATATGAGAACCTATTATTATGGAATTCGTGAGGGTCATCAAGTCTGGTATACAACTTGGTTTTTTCAGCTTTTTGTCGAGAAATGAGTATATTAAACATAATTATGAACTTAAAAGCCCTATTCGGGGGGTACAGTCGTATGGGGGCTAGGTGAAATAATGGACCGATGTAAACTATTTTCAACAGGCTTCGTCTACGGTACCATAATAGATCATGTGCCAAATTTCATTGAATTATCTCCAAAATTGCGTCCTGTAGTTTGATTACAAGGATTACAAGCCCTATTGGGGGGTTCAGTTGTATGGGGGCTAGGTGAAATAATGGACCGATCTTAACCATTTTCAATAGGCTTGATCCCTGCGACAATAGAAGATCATGCACCAAATTTCATTGAATTATCTTCAAAATTGCGACCTGTAGTTTGATTACAAGGTTTACATGGACGGACGGACATAGCTAAATCGACTCAGAAAATGACTCTGAGCCGATTGGTATACTTTAAGGTGGGTATAGGACCAGTATTATTGTGCGCTACAAACATCAGCACAAACCCAATATACCCTCCCACTAAAGTGGTGTAGGGTATAAAAACAAATAAGAGTGTTATATTCGGCTGTGTTGAATCTCATATATCCACCATCAAACCGTATGTCATAAAAGGAATGCTCCCCTAACATCATGATCACTCATCAATGGTCAGTTGAGACCATTTCTCATAAAATTTTTTAGACCGATTTTGGTTTATATAAACATGTTTACATCGAATAGCATCGCTGTACTCACATTTTTATGTCAGTAATTAACGCTAAAGAAATTTTCTGGAGGCAGGCTTATATGGGCGGGTAGGGTAAGTTACCGACACTTTCCGCATGAAATTCGGTAGGAAGATTTAAGTTTCTATAAAAGTTTTTTATATCAAATTTAATAACTGTTCACGTATTTTTAAGTCAGAATCGTTAAAGTAATTTTCTGAAGGGGACCTTATATGGGAGGTAAGGTCAATTGTGGACCGATCCGCACTAAGAGAGATTTTCCTTCGTATAAAACTTAAGTGTATCGAATTTCATCGCTTCACTCGCATTTTTAAGCCAATAATGAACTTTAATGTCATTTTCTGAAGGGGATCAATCATATGCCGATTCCCTTTAAAGTCAGTAGAGAGGTTTTGGCTCATAAGAAACTTACTCAATGCTCGTACTTTTTAGCCAGTAATGAGTGTTAGAGTAATTCTCTGAAAGGGTCCTTATAGGGGGGTAGGGTCAATTATAGACCGATCCACATAAAATTTGGTTATGAGATTTTGGCTCGCAAGGAACTTACTTCAGTCGAATTTCATCGCTATACTTGTATTTTGAATCCATTAATGAGCGTTACAGTAATTTTCTGAAGATGTTCTTATATGAGGTTAGGGTCAATTATGAACCGATCCACACAAAATTTAGTAGAGAGATTTTGGCTCGTAAAAGACTTATGTATTTTGTATTTTGAATCCAGTAATGAGCGTTAAAGTGGTTTTCTGAAGGCGACCTTTATGGGAGGTAGTGTCAATTATGGACCGATCAACATAAAATTCTGTGGAGAGGTATTGGTTCATAAGAGATTTGCTGATGTCAAATTTTATAGCTGTACTCGTATTTTTAAGCCAGTAATGAGCGTTAAAGAAAAAAAAATTCTCAGTAATATTTCTGTGCATATGAGTAATACTTGTACCAAATTTTATATGGATATCTTAATTTAGTAATGAGTTATGCGCGTTTAAGTGATTTTCGGGTGGGGACCTTGTATGGGAGCTATGACCAATTATGGACCGATCGGAAAAAAATTTCACAGTAATATTTCTGTGCATATGGGTAATATTTGTACCAAATTGTATATGGATATCTTAATTTAGTACTGAGTTATGCACGTTTAAGTGATTTTCGGGAGGGGACCTTGTATGGGAGCTTGTCCAATTATGGACCGACCCAGAAAATTTTTCCTCTGTATGAATTCTATTGACATAAGATTTTAATTTGTAAAATTTTGTGAAGATATCGACATTGTGACGGAAGTTATTAACAAAAAACCCATTTTCTGGGAATATGTACTTTTGTATGGGAGGTATATGAAATTGTGGACCGATTCAGAAAATTTTCAGCAGGGATCAAGCTCTTCTGTAGGAACGAATGTATGGTGATTTTCATGGAATTATCTTGCATAGTTTTCGAGAAAATTACATCAGAATGTGTAAAAAAATGCTTATTTTTTTTCAAGGTTGTTTTAAATTTTGATTCATAACTTTTCCCGGTGTGAACCAATTTTGCCCATTTTCAATACCAAACAACTTAGGAAAATGAAGAACATTTTGGGTGAATTTGGTTAAACTCTATTGCTTCGTTTTGTCGTGAGCGTGTTTTACACAGACAGACGGACATAGCTAAATCGACTCAGAATTTGTTAAGGACCCAGAATATATATACTTTGTTGGGTCTCAGATGAATATTTCTTGGTGTTACACACGGAATGACAAAGTTATATATACCCTCTATCACCACTGATGGTGGTGGAGGGTATAATAAATATTAAACATTAAGCTATTAGTTGTTATCATTAAAATCAGTAGAGTGATTTTAAAAATATAGCTTTTTATGTGAAACACTATTTTTTAAGATCAGCATTGGGCATACACATTCATACTTGTATCTGAATTTTAGAGAATTACAGTTTTTGTAAATGTATGGCTGCCTCAAGACGAAAGCAGATAAAACTGAGGTTAAACCTTTATTTAAAAGTTGACATATTGGACTTTCAGAAGACATATCAGGTTTTTTAAAATAAAAATGTGCTTTGTGCTGTTAAAATGTCTCACATATGGTCAAAAACGATTTTTCAAAGTTTAGGACTCGAGAACCCGATGTGATAAAGAAATTCGGACGCCAATATCATTATTGAAAACAAAATGTGGGCGGACTAGCATTAGGGGGCGTGGTACCTCCCATATAAATTAAATACAAAAATTCGTTTATCTTGGAAACTATTTCAGTTAGAATCTTAAAATTTTGCACGAATAAGAACTTAAATATTTATCTAAACATTTTGGAAGGAAAAAAGGGCGGACTTTCACCTGGGGGAGCTTGGAGTCCCCATATGAATTAAATTCGAAAATTCGTATACATATCTAAGAAACTATTGGAGCAAAAATCTTCAAATTTTACATGAAGAACTTTCACATTAATGTGAACATTTAGAGAATAACGGGCGGACTTTCAACTTGGCACCTCCCATATGAATTAAATACAAATCTCGCATATCTGGGAAACTATTAGATTATTCAAATTTTTCATAGATTACATTAAAATCATAATTAACGTTCGGAAAAATTGGCGAACTTGCAATAATTTGCGTGGCATCTCCCATATGTAAAAAATGTATATGTGGAAAACTATTGTAGTTAGAATCTTCAAAATCTTAAGTGGGATTTTTATTTATATTGCTTTTAGGGTAGCAAAGCACACTGGGTATAGCTAGTATTAATATATTTTTTTTTGTTTTTGGTCAGTAAACTTTTCACCTATGTTTTCCTAGAACTTTAAGATAATATGGAATTAAACTTTCCATAAAGATATGAAACTATTAAATCATTCAATTAGTATATTGAATTTTAATGATTTTAATGTTTTGTCCGCCACTGTATATTTACTGTATATTATTTATAAACTACTTTCTTATTAAAACCCATTTAAATAGTCGAACATTTATCGTGAAAAAAATTTGTCAGTATGACTTTTATAAATAAGGCAGTTACTACCTTATGAAAAAATGCGAATGAATTTGACAAATTATTTTTAAATGTGTTAAGATTTGTATCATAATTTAATATAATTTTTATGATAACCACGCCCACAAACAAACATTTCGCCCACTTTTCGCTATTATTTTTTAATTATTTGGTAAAACCGTTTAATGTATACAAATATTTAAAACTTTAATGATAACACCGTAATACAATTTTACATTTTTTGTTGGAATTGAACGACACTATACACATATGAAACCTGAGATCATATATAGTAGAACTGCGTTTTCAGTTTTTCATTTTTATTTCATTTCATAAAATGATAGAGAACACTTTCCAGAAATAGATACATTATATATAGATATATTATTACTTATCAGGACGAAAAGTTGTAAAAAATCTCCTTTAAAAAATGTATCCTTTTATATTCTTGAGAATTTCCAATATATTTTCCACATATGTGGACTTGTTCAACTTCAAAACTTTATTCGGAATTTTTACCAATAGCAAAATATGCTAGCCGATCCATCTCGTGCGTGACACAAATATTTCGCAAAGAAGTGCTGAAGTATTAGGTTCCCGATAACAACAGTGGAAATTGGTTTCTGAAGATTTCCGGGTAACATCAGTACGAAAGCGTTCAAAGGAGCAATCATTTGACGCATGTTTCAAAGTGGATGACCAAACTGGCATCACTTAGGCAGATGATGTTGAAAAACTTTTCGAAACTATTGGCCATTTCTATGACCCAAATGAATGGCGGCTCTTTATAGATGGATCAACGAAGAGCCTCAAAAGTGTGTTGCTTCACATAGGTAATGTGTATCCATTAGTGCCAATTATTTATAGTACAGTTAAAGAAAATAATGAAAATATAAGCGCTATTCTAAAATTAATAAATTATGACCGACATTGTTGCATGATTTGTTCTGACCTGAAAATAGTTGCAATTTTAATGGGTTTCAAAAAAGGGTTTGCCAAACACCAATGTTTTTTGTGTCTTTGGGAAGGTCGGCGCAAAGATTTTCATTACACCGAACACAAATGGCAGCCTCGTATTGTTCATCAGTTTGGACAGGATAGCATTGAGAATATTCCGCTCGTGCCGTCATCAAAAATAATACTTCCACCGCTACACATTAAATTGGGACTTATAAGAAATTTTGTTCATGCACTCGACGTTGACGGTGCAGCTATGGTGCATTTAAAAAAAATGTTTCCCAAATTAAGCGAAGCAAAGATTGACGCCGGTAGGTTCGATTGCTAAATACTTACATATATTATTGTATTACCCTAAGTAATCTTTTATACTTTAAGGTGTTTTTAATGGACCCCAACTAAAAAATTGTTTAATTGCAAGGAATTTCCTATTGAGAAAAATAGTTGGAGGAGTTTAGATGCCATAATAGAACTAGATTTTTCCCCGATAATTTCGGCCATTTTAGTGACGAACATGGGGAACGATTCCACCAGGACCTAGAAATTATTGAAAATCGCTTTAGAGGAAAGAGCACTTGTCGCATGCTCGCTAAATATTGTTTGTCGATATGTCGAGATTCACATACTTCATACAAGCGGCAGAGTAAACGTATTCATTTTTTTTTCATAATATATTTTTATATTTCTTCTTTCTTTTATATCTTTATTTAGTATTTAGTATAGCTTCAATATTTTTTTTTATTATTTAAATTTAATTTTTTTAATTGTTCCTGCTGGTACTAATTGGGAATTTTTTAGAATTATACTAAAATATGCAAGAATAAAATTTAAGTAACTCTTTTGTTTCATTTCCAATGATTGTCTTTTTTATTTGATACACATATTGACAAACATTTATAAAAATATTTATTTAATTTTTATAAATTTGTACATCCTTGAAACTTTGAAGTCCTTTAAAAAGAAAGAAAATTAAAAACTGAGAACGCAGATTTACGATATCCAGTTTCATGTGTATGTGGACTTGATCAAGTCCAAAAAGGCTATCTAATATTTTTGAAATCTTAATTGCTGTATCGATAAAAGTATTTTTTAATGAACTTAATAATGTGCTTTTTTCTGTTTAGGCTTAACTTATAAAGAAAGAGAATGGGTCTAACAATAGAGGCATGGTACCTCCCATATGAATTAAATTTTTATACCCACCATCAAAAAAGATGGGGGGTATATTGTTTTTGTCATTCCATTTGTAACACATTGAAATATTCGTCTAAGACCCATAAAAGTATATATATTCTGGATCCTTATTAGATTCTAAGACGATCTAGCCATGTCCGTCCGTCTGTCTGTCTGTCTGTTGAAAACACGATAGAGTCCTTTAAGCATGTGTTAAAGTATATGCATGGTTTAATGAATTAAATACAAAAATTCGTATATCTGGAAAGCCATTATAGCTAGAAATCCATGTGAGAATGGGTCTAACAATAGAGGCATGGTACCTCCCATATGAATTAAATTTTTATACCCACCATCAAAAAAGATGGGGGGTATATTGTTTTTGTCATTCCGTTTGTAACACATTGAAATATTCGTCTAAGACCCATAAAAGTATATATATTCTGGATCCTTATTAGATTCTAAGACGATCTAGCCATGCCCGTCCGTCTGTCTGTCTGTTGAAAACACGATAGAGTCCAAATGTAAGTAGCTAGCGAGCTGAAATTTTGCATAGATACTTCTAGTTGATGCAGTTTGTTTGGTATTGAAAATGGGCAATATCAGTCCACGATTTCGCCTAGCCCCCATATAAGGCCCCCTTCTGAAAATTACTTTATCACTCATAACTGGCTAACAAAAGCATCAATAACAATGAAATTCGGCACAAACATGTTTTATGGAAACCTAAATCTCCTTGTAAAATTTTATAGGCATCGGTCCATAATTGACCCTACCCCCCATACAAAGTCCCCTTCAGAAAATGACTTTATCGCCCATAATTGGCTAAGAGAAGCATCAATAGCGCTGAAATTCGGCACAAACATGTTCTATGTGAACCTCAATCTCTATGTAAAATTTTATAATGATAAGCCCATAATTGACCCTACCCCCTATACAAAGTCCCCTTCAGAAAATGACCTATGCCCCTACTAAGGTCCCCATTAGAAAATGACTTTAAAGTTATTACTGGCTCAAAAATGCGACATAAACATTATTTGTATGTACAAAAATTGTTCTAAATTTTAGAAGTATCGATCCATAATTGACTTATATGGAGGTGGGCGTATAGGGGCGCCTTTAACGCTCATTACTGGGCATAAAAATAAGAGTAGATATATGCAATACAACATAAACAAATATTATGGTAACTGAAATCTTCCTACCGATATTGATGAAGATGGATCGATAAATGGCCACTTCAGTAAAATTACTTTAACTCTCATTAATAGCTTAAAATTACGACTTACGAACATAATTTATGTACGAAAGTTGATAAAAATCGGTCTATAATTGACTCTTATATAAGATCCACTCCAGAAAATCACTTTAACGCTCATGTATTGCTCAAAAGTTCTTCAAAATTATGGTAGTTTTATAGGAATTGTAATTTTTCAACTGAATTTGAATCGGTCGATAACTAATCAAACACCCATTTTCGGTTTCCTTCAGATAACTACTTTATATCTCATAAATGAATTAAAGATACAAGTTCAGCGACATTAGATACAAAAATTTTTTGTATAAACCGACAAGGATAGGTCCATAATTGATTCTTCCCTCCATATAACTACTCTTACAAAAAAACAGTTTATGGTTATAAATATTAGATCAAACCAAATTAATATTTATAATTCGGAAGAGCACGGTCCATGCTTAAGACCTTATTAAAGGCCCTGTTCCAAATATTTCCCTGATGTTCATATTAATATCGACACATGATTCAACATAGATCGATAATATCAAAGTTTATTTATAATGATGATTTGATGGTGGGTATATAAGATTCGGCATGGCCGAATATAACACTCTTACTTGTTACATCTAAAAAATGTTGTAGGAGTTGTAGGGAGCATGGCACTTCCCATATGAGTTAAATACAAGAAATCTCACATTTTGCACAGGCAACATTGAAATCTATATGAACATTTGGTAAAAATGAGTAAACTATCAATAGCGGGCGTAGCATCTCCCATATTAATAAAACACATGTTCCCTCTTTATCAATTCTGCAACAGCTTCCACTACAAACCACTTTAGTTGGGGAGGGTATATTGGGTTTGTGCTGATGTTTGTAAGGCACAATAATATTGGTCCTATACCCATCTTAAAGTATACCAATCGGCATAGAATCATTTTCTGAGTCGATTTAGCTATGTCCGTCCGTCAGTCCATGTAAACCTTGTATTCAAACTACAGGTCGTAATTTTGGAGTTAATTCAATGAAATTTGGCACATGATCTTCTATAGTACCGGAGACGAAGCCTATTGAAAATGGTTAATATCGGTCGATTATTTTACCTAGCCCCCATACAACTGAAACCGACGAATATGGCTTTCAAGTTCATAATTATGTTTAATATACTCATATCTCGACAAAAAGCTACAAAACCAAGTTCTGTACTAGCCTTGATGACTCTTATGAATTTTATAATTATAGGGTCTCATTTGGTCATAGCCCCTATAGAAAGCTCTCTTCAAAATTTGACTTAAATGTCCACAATTTTATTCAACAATAAATGGCTTAAGTATATCTGAGGCAAGGTACAATTCAACTTAAATAATTTATTATGAAAACTAAATCACATTTTAATTTTGTAACAGGTGTAGGGTATTATATGGTTGGCCTTGCCCGATGATAATTTCTTACTTGTTTTTTTGTTGGCAATAAAACTAATGTTCACTATAATTTTGAAAACAGGTTCCTACTTTATCAATTCTATAACAGGTTCCACTACATAGAACCTTAGTTTTAATGTGTTTACTATGGCATTAAAATTATAGAATTCAGTGTTAACAAAACATTTGTCTGAAATTAATTTCTGAGCCACCGTTTGGCGACTTGACAATGGGGTTTTCTCGTAAAATGTAAATATGAAAAATCGTAAAGGGTTTTTATTTATATTATTTCCAGGATAGCGAAGCACACTGGTTATAGCTAGTTTTTTAAGATTTGTTTGGTATTGAAATTGAGCAATATCGGCTCACGATTTCGCCTAGCCCCCATACAAGTGGCCCCTCGAAATACTGTTTAAAGAGCCATAAATAAGTTAATTATACAGCAGTGGTGATAAAATTTTCCATAATTTAGTTTTATGCAACCAAAAAATATATTGTAATGTATGGTGGACATAGGACCATATTTGACCCTAACTTCCATATATCAGCTTATGCTCATTATACACAAAAACACTTTATTATTGTAACAAGTGGAAATTTTTACAAAACGTGTATTAATTTTTTTGTCAGTAAGGATTTTTTTTATTTTATTAATATATTTATTATATTATTTTATTTATACATATTATTTCAAAATAATTATTAAAATAATAAAATAAATAATAAATATCAATTACGTTGCAATTATGAAACTGTTTACATTTAGAACATTAACCCTGCTAAAATTGGAAACATATGTATAAAAGGCATAAATCTCCATCAAAGAAAGCAGTACAAGGTTGATATTCAACCTAAGAACAGAAGTAAAAAAGATAAATATTTTCAATTATTACGTATAACATGCGTGTTTTGTTGCTTTTGGCCCTGTTGGGCTTCGTCGTGGCGATAACGGCCATACCTGCTTCTTTGGAGTATTCTGAACGACCAACCACTTTATTAGATGTCGCCGATGCTGGAGACTTAAATTCTAATAGTGCCGATCGTTTTGCTCGACACTGGGGAGGTGGTGGATGGGGTGGTCGCGGAGGCAGCGGCTGGGGAGGTGGAGCATGGGGAGGAGGCGGCTGGGGTGGACGAGGAGGTGGCGGCTGGGGTGGACGAGGAGGTGGTGGGTGGGGTGGACGAGGAGTTGGTGGTTGGGGTGGACGAGGAATTGGCGGCTGGGGTGGTCATGGTGGTTGGGGAGGTGGCGGCTGGGGTGGTCGTGGTAGTTGGGGAGCTGGTCGTTGGGGTTAAAACATCATTCATTTGTATTATGGTCTCTCTTCTAATATAAATATTTTACTTTTACGAATATGATAAAATAAAAATTACAAATATGTTTGATTTCCTTATTAAAGTTGTATGTATTATCAATTAAATTGTATCTCGTTCACACGAATCAATAATTCGTCATTCACGCTTTCATTCGCCATTCAACCCAGAATTATGAATTGGATTACATGATTCGCTTTACAAAATTTCAGCTACGAATTACACAAACTGTACGTAGTTAAGTTTGGATTACCTACGAATTACGAATGAATTAGTGTCATATCTATCGGATTGATCATTATTTTCATCATCTTAAGCATTTAAAAATAGTTATCGAAATTACCATTTATATGGCAGATATAAACATTTTACAGAATGAATTTAAGTTTTCAATATGATTTTCAAATTGTCACAGAACTATCATATCTAAAGAAAAGCGTTGAGGGTTTTTATTGTAAACAAGCTATGCCGGATCTTATATACCCACTATCAAATCAAATAAAACGAAAAACAAGTAATTTTCTGAAGGGGACTTTGTATGGGAGCTAGGGTCAAAAGAGGCCCAATCTCTATGAAATTTGACAAGGCCATCAAGGCTTGTATAAAACTTAGTTGTGTCGCTTTTTATCAATATACAGGTGTATATAACATAATTATAAGCTCAGAAGCCCTTTTCGGGGGTTCTGTTGTAGGGGGCTAGGTAAAATAATGGACCGATTTTAATCATTTTCAATAGGCTTCGTCCTTGGACCGAAAAAAGAGTGTGTGCCAAATTTCATCCAATTATCTTGAAAATTGCGTCAATGTAAACCTTGCTCACAAGGTTTAGATGGACAGCCAGAAAGCCAGACGGACGGACAGACGGACATAGCTTAATCGAACCAGAAAATTCTAAGCCGATTGGTATACTTTAAGGTAGGTATAGGACGAATTTTTTGTATGTTACAAACATCAGCACAAACCCAATATACCCTCCCTACTAAAGTGGTGTAGGATATAAAAACAGAAAACGTCGCTCCACAGAAGAAAATTCAAAGCACAAAAAGGCTTGATTATAGTAACAACTGGGAATTTTAACAAAACGTGTATTAATTTTTTGTCAGAAAGGATTTTTTTTATTTTATTTAATAGATGTGCATATAATTTTAAAATAAAAAAAAATAACCATATCAAATCAAGCCACCTTACACAAAACAGATTACTTCAAAATAATTAAGAAAATTATTAAAAAAAAAAAATAAAAAAGCAATTACGTTGCAATTATGAAACTGTTTACATTTAGAACTTCAACCCTGCTAAAATTGGAAACATATAAAAGGCATAACTCTCCACCAAAGTATGCAGTACAAGTTTGCTATTCAACGTAAGAACACAAGTGAAAAAGATAAATATATTCAATAATTACGTATAACATGCGTCTTTTGTTGCTTTTGGCCCTGTTGGGCTTTGTCGTGGGTATAACGGCCATACCAGTTTCTTTGGAGTATTTGGAACAACCAACCACTTTATTCGATGTCGCCGATGCTGGAGATTTCTATTCAAATAGTGCCGATCGTTTTGCTCGACATTGGGGAGGTGGCGGATGGGGTGGTCGCGGAGGTGGAGGATGGGGAGGAGGCGGCTGGGGTGGACATGGAGGTGGTGGCTGGGGTGGACGAGGAGGTGGCGGTTGGGGTGGACATGGTGGTTGGGGAGGTGGCGGCTGGGGTGGTCGTGGTGGTTGGGGAGGTGGCGGTTGGGGTGGTCATGGTGGTTGGGGCTAAAAATTCAATCATTTTTATTCCCGTATCTCTTCTAATATAAATATTTTACTTTTACTAATATGATAAAATAAAAAATATATATAATATGTCTTAATTTGTTATTAAATTTGTATGTGTTATCAATTATATTATACCCCGTTCACACGAATCAATTATTCGTCATTCACGCTTTCATTCGTCATTCAACCCCCACTTACGAATTGGATTACATGATTCATAGCCCATTTACACTAGAACAAAATCTAGTACTTATGAGATTTCGAGTTGATTTAAAAATACGAGGAAAAACAAATCAAACAAAATGAGGTATTACAAAATTTCAGCTGCGTAATTAACTTTGAATTATCTAAGAATTACGAATTATCGTAATCAAATAAACGAATAGGAAATTAATTAATTTGTCAAAATAAAGTTCGAAACGTAAACAAAATATTGAGAGAAAAAAACCAACGTGGCAAAGAACTGTCAAAACGAATTAAAAATATGTTGTGAAAACGTATTAATTCAGAGGTCGAATAACGTAATTCCACTGTTCGTGTAAACATAGTATTAGTTTACTACGGTAGAAAAAATACTGACTGAAATTGTTATATAAATATTTATACCCTACACCACTTTAGTGGGGAGGGTATATTTGGGTTTGTGCTGATGTTTGTAACGCACAATAATATTGGTCCTATACCCACCTTAAAGTATACCAATCGATTTAGAATCATTTTCTGAGTCGATTTAGCTATGTCCGTCCGTTTGTCCGTCCATGTAAACCTTGTAATCAAACTACAGGTCGCAATTTTGGAGATAATTCCATGAAATTTGGCACATGATCTTCTATGATACCGGAGACGAATCCTATTGAAAATGGGTAACATCGGTCCGTTATTTCACCTAGCCCCCATACAACAGAACCCGCGAATAGGCCTTTTAAGTTCATAATTATGTTTAATGTACTCGTATCTCGACAAAATGCTGTAAAACCAAGTTCTATACCAGCCTTAATGACCCTCGTAAATTTTATAATTATAGGGCCTCATTTGACCCTAGCACTTATTTAAATTTTGACTTAAATGTCCACAATTTTATTCAACAATAAATGGCTTAAGTATATCTGAGGCAAGTTACAATTCAACTTAAATGCTTTATTATGAAAACTAAATCACATTTTATTTTTGTAACAGGTGTAGGTCGACATCGCCCGGCTATAATTTCTAATCTAAGATATAAAAGAATAAAAAATAAATTGTTGACTTTTTTGAAAGTTTACATCTGAATTTCGTTTTAAAGCGGGTTAAAGTTTCCCAACTCTGGCACATTCTTATTGTTAATCCGCATAAGGAACCATTTGATCCTTACATTTTAAGTATAAAATTTGTTCACCAAATTTTTTCCAATCCATTGATATGTAAAATATCTACCTTGTCCTTTTCATATCTCATGGTAAAATTCTTAATGAATGCGAAATTAACCCTAAGCTCTCTTTTATTGTGTCTTATTTCGGACTTTTTGGTTGAATTTTCCATATTGGTATATTCTAAGACTTATAGTAGAATTTCACGGAGAATATTTTTGCGGAACATTTTATTCCCCTAAATCCCGATTTTAATAGAGTTTTTGCCCTTTTATAAAGAAGGACAAAAAAGGCCCATTTTTTGAGGAGTTAGAAGATAAACATATTCTACAAATATATTCTCCATAATATTTTACATTATTTTGCTGAACACATGTTATACCTAAAATGGCAGGGTCTTATGGTTTCTTATGCCGATTAACAATAAGAATGTGCCAGAGTTGGGAAACTTTAACCCTTGGTCAAATTAAATTCAGATGTAACTTTCAAAACGCCCATACACGTGGCATTTGTTTATCTCTCCTCTATCAAAATTTATTGGCCGGACCTTGTAATTTTGAAAAAAAATTGATTTTGTTGTATAGTGTAATAGTGATGAATGCAAAAAATTCAAAATTACTTTTTATCAATTATAAATGAGTAAAATATGGTAAAAAAAAATCTGAAAGAAAATTAGAAGTCCTCAAAAAAAAAGTCCTCAATCAAACTTCTCACTAAAAATAGATTTTATAAAATCGAAAATATTTAAAATTTCTCACCAAAAATTACATAAGAGCCCCAAAACGACATTAGCCGTGATCACTCAGATAATCATTAACATGAGAGATGACGTGAGATCCAAAAAACATTTGGAAACAAAACAAGATGATTAACAAAATCACTTTCCTTGTTGATATAAACATATTAATTAAAAAACATAATAATACGATTTTATCAACAGATTTTTTTATTTAATTCACACAAAAAAAAATATTATTTTTAACTAATATCTTATCCGTAATATCCGCCGTATCCTCCATAGCCACCTCCTCCATAACCACCATAACCTCCTCCATAACCGCCATATCCACCATAGCCCCCATAGCCACCATAGCCCCCATAACCACCATATCCACCATAACCATGATGACGTGCTATACGAATGTGTTCAGTATTGTCAGCACCAACATGTTCAGGCTTGTCTGCTTGTATTTGTCCATTGTTATCATTATGAGCTGAGGCTTCAACACCTAACAAAGATTTCAGATTCTTATTGTCGATGGGCGAACCGAAGCAAACGGCCAACGAACACAGGACTAAAACTGCTACAAACAGTTTCATGACGAAGATATTAAATAACTTTGTAACCGAATTACTAAACGAGGTTGTTATTACTTCTAGCTAGAATTGAGCACTATTGATTGTTTACAAAAAATTACGATGTTTTATAGGACTGAGATTTAAAGTTAAAGTTAATATGTATGTAGTATATCATGCTAAAAGTACTTAACCAAAATCTAACAAAAAATTGTTATTGTTATAATACGTGTTTATTTTAAAACAAGTGCAAATAATACAGTTCATACACCTTTCATAAAATGTATAATTTTCGGCGGTTTTGTTAATTTAATAATTTGGAAATTGTTTAAGTGTTGTCTACAATATTGTTAAGTGTGTCATCATTTATGGATGATTAATTGATGGTAAAATTAAAGCAGGATATGGAAAATAGAATATTTCAATAATTTTCCGATCATCTTCATGTTTGGGTGGAACTATTTTGTTGATTTTTAGACATATTTTTATTATAATGGCAAACTGTCCACTCGGCAGTAGTCGGTAATAGCTTTAAAGGGAAGGGAGATCTAGGTATTTAACCTAATGAACGCAAAACTATTCGACGCATCAAAAGCTGAATTCAAAATATGGATGAGAGAATCCCATAAGGCCTCTTGGAATAATGAAACGGTGGGTAGAACCACAAAGATTCTATGGGGTGACCCTGATGAGAGCAAGACGAGAAATCTCCTCAAAATGAGCAAGTCTGAGGTTAGTATGATGGTACGTATTCTGAGTGGACACACAGGATTACGTGCACATCTATACAAAATTGGACGTGCGGATTCAGACGAATGTAGAGCATGTGGAGAGGACAGTAAAACTCTGGAGCACTTTCTTTGCCACTGTCAAGCATTCGTAGAAGTTAGATCAAAGTATTTTGGAAGTGATGTTATTCCGGAAATAACATTCCTGACAAACACTGATTGGAATATTCCAGGAAACTGAGTTTATGAACATTGAAAAATAAAACATTCAGTGATTTTTTTCATGAAAAGTAGCGCACAACAGGCCCGATAGTGGCCTAGGTGTATTTCTTCGGATTTGATGTACTATACATCCTCATATCAACCTAAGCTATAATTGTCATAACTGTTTCATCGAGAGTAAAATACCGAATCAACCCAAGAAAATAGTGGAAAACAGACATGGTCGACCATATGATAGCCTACACAATCATACTTATAGGCAAATTCGTTTCAAGGGTTAGTACTATTGCATAGTATGCCAGGCACAATCGGTCAAGAACTGCCGCACTTTGAGGGCGTTAAAGTTAAACATTTTGGTCATACAGGGTTTTATTCAAATGAGTGTAATTTTTCACCTATGGTTGAAACTCCAAAGGAGTTTAGATAGTTATTTCTTCACTGTTTCCAAAAAAATATCTTTTTTAATTTTTTTTTATAAAATGGGTTTTTTTCAGAAGAAATCTTATACAATTTCCTTTAAGTGTTTTATAATAGGATGCTAGTGGGATATATATCGAATAATAATAATAATTTTTTAACTCAAGAATAAATTTGTTCCCCTTTTTTTCAAAGGGTTAAGGGTTTTATAATGGGATGCTAGTGGGATATCTATCGAAAAATAATAATAATTTTTTAACTCAAGAATAAATTTTTTCCCTTTTTTTTCAAAATGGAAGTTTTTTGCTTTAGAAAGCTTAGACATCGATTTTAAAAGTTGACACAAAATTGCCCATGTACATTTTTTTAAACAAATGTATTAAAATAACTTCAAGATTGCGACCTGTACCTTGCGCACGAGGTTTACATGAACATTGGACTCAGAAATTGATTATGAGTCGATTGGTTATAAACATCAGCATAGACGCTGATGGTAGTGTAGGGTATAAAAATGCGAACTTTTGTCATTACATAGCTAAACATAATGAAACAACAACATCAGCTTTAACGACTGAAAACAACAACATACTGCATGCATTATTTATATCTATAAAATTTTGTAAAAATTCAGGTATTTTGAAGCGAGTCATTAATGACAAATCCTAACAAAAACATCAGTAATAACGACTGAAAACAACAACATATTTCATATGTTAATGTTGTTTTGTTTTTATTTATCCGGCACAAAAATGATTTATGAATGAAATTAGGATTCGAAAATGTATATGTACATATATTTAAGATTTGATGGATATTTTGGTATTTTGAAGGGATAAACGATAAATAAATTTCCGAAAATATGGACTTTTGTATAGGATCCATGAGAATATGACACTCTTACTTGTATTCTTTTAATAATTTATAAACAATGTAAATATTTTTTTTTTCAATATTTCTGCTTTTAATATATTTATCAATTTCAAATCTTTTTCATGTGTAAAGTATAAATAAAATAAGAATATTAACATGTATTTTGCCAGTAGCTGAGGTTTTATCCCCATCCACCACCCCATCCGCCATGTCCCCAGCCACCGTGACCCCATCCACCATGTCCCCATCCTCCGCCACCCCATCCTCCTCCTCCCCATCCACCACCCCATCCACCTCCCCATCCTCCACCACCCCAGCCGCCTCCCCATCCTCCGCCCCAATGACGAGCTAGACGTACGGCTTCATTGGAATGTAAATCTCCAGCATCGGCAACATCATACAGAGTTATTTGTTGTTGCTTATACTTATTCTCCGGAAAAGGTGGTATTGCCATTGTCACCACAACAAGGCCTATTAAGGCGAGTAGTAACAAAAGACGCATGATATTTCTTTTACGTATTCTTCACAAATTACACTTGATATGTTTGGACTTAGAATAACAAACTTGTACTGTATTTTGGGAAAATTACGATAGGCTTTTTATACGCTTCCAATTTTAGCAAATTTAAAATTCTAAAAGTAAACAATATTTTGGTAATTTACACTTTTGAATGAAAACTTGTTGGGAGCTCTTTACAATTTTGTTTTAAAACGCGTACAACAACTTCAGAAGTGCATATATAATTTTTTATGACCAAAAAAATATATTGAAAAATTCCGTTGAAAGGGGGTGTGTGCACGGTTGGGCATGCGCATGTAAATTTTAAGTAAGAGATTTTATCTAAAGATGTGATCCCTATTTGGCAATTTTTGTTAAAAAAAAAGATTTCAAGTGGTTTTTAAAACAAGTTCAAGTTTATTGCTCTTAAAAAAATAAATTATATAAAAGAAGTAACACTTTTTATTATTATGGATTTTACCTGTCACTTTAATTATTTAAAATATTATGACACTTTGTTTTGATTTGTGATGAGTTATTGATTGAAATATTAATTATTTAATTATACATTTTGAATGTGATCGATACGTGTTTAGCAAGTGATCTAATTTATTCTGTTATTACTGAAAATTCCTTTAGTTTTCTAATTTCAAACATCAAGATTCGGCGCCATGCTTTCTAGTATTCAAGAAATTTATAATTTTTTCATAATCTTTATGACAATAGGTTTTCGTTTGATCTCCTTGATAATTCAGTCTCAACAAAAAATTATATTGGGTTAAAAATGCGAAATTCGCACTGATATATCAATCAATACTGTCGATGAAATTTCATCTACAATTGGATAAAAAAAGCGACCAGACATGAAGTCGTGATTAGTGCTGTAACATTCTACTACTTTTAATTACTCAATACTTTTCGTTTGGGTACTCAATACTATTCGATACTTTAAACGCTTTTAATTTAATTTAAAACTGGGAATTTATCTGCTATTTCAGTAATGTTAGTCCAGACAACTCATTTTTAATACCCTTCACCTTCGTGAGAAGAATATATATAAATTTGTCATTCCGTTTGTATTTTCCAGAATATAGTTTTCTGACCCTATAAAATATATATGTATATTCTGAATCCTTATAGATTGCGGAGTCGTTTAAGCAATGTCCGTCTGTCTGTCCGTCTGTGTGTCTGTTTAAATCAGTTTTCTGAAGACCCCAGATAACTTCGGGATCCAAATCTTCAATAATTCTGTCAGGCATGCTTTCAAGAAGTTTCCATCAGCAAAATTCGTCCATAAATAACGGAGATATAAGCAAAAATCCGAGACAACAGATTTGATTGATGGGCGTAAGAATTTGCTTTAAAGTATCCCCTCCATTGGACGGCGCTAAAAGTGGTGCCATGAGTACTACGTCAACTAATGCTCTGGAAAAGTTACTAGACATTTCACCAATTGAAACATATATAACAACCCGCTCATAACCCGTTTCTACACGGATTTCTCTAAATTGTGGGACAAAGTAAGCTTAGGGTTCTACATTGAAGACCCAGAAACAGAAAAATATCTAATCACAACAATCCGATCAATAACGGAATGCGTAAATTGAATTCAAATAAATATGGCGCCAACGTCGGTTTAACATATTTACCGACAGCTACATAATTACCTTCTGGCGATGAGATGATAAAGTTAAATCTATTGGATTGTAGGAAAATCCTAACCGAATACTAAAGTTTACATCATATAGGTACCAGACCACTCGGGAGTAGTCGAAAGAAATGAAATAGCGAATATAATAGGACGAGGACAGAATTAAAAATTGAGTGACCCTAACGAGAGCAGAACGAGAAGCCTTCTCATAATGAGCAAGTCTGAGGTTCGTATGATGGTACGTATTCTGAGTGGACACACAGGATTATGGGTACAGCTAATCAAAATTGGACGTTCGGATTCAGACGAATGTTGAGCATATAGAGAGGACAGTGGAAATCTGGAGCTCTTTCTTTACCATAGTAAGGCTTTCGCCGAAATTACATTCAAATATCTTCGGAGTGATATTATTCAGGATATAACATTTCTCCCGATTAGAAAATTTTTAAGGGATTGTTAGGCTTTCGCCGCAATTAGATCAAAATATCTTGGGAGTGATATTATTCAGGATATAACATCCCACACGATTGGAAAATTTTTAGTAATTACGTCCAGTAAACTGAGTTTCTGAACATCTGACGACCTGATTTGATGTAGTAACATCCTCCTATCAACCTAACCTATCTAATTATTATCAATAAATCACATTTTAAATATACTTATAACTGATATAGGGTATCATATGTATTGCCATGTAGTCTGAATTTAGTAACTCAAAATTAGTTATCAAAATTGCTAAATTTTTAGTGCTTTTCATAAAAATCACAATATGAAATTTCCGTCCAAAACACCTTATTTGTTGAAGTTGAATAGTTGGAGTCAATTTCAAAAGTAAACATGAAATGATAAAATTAACAATTAAAACTTTAATGAATAAAATCGAGTTAAAAATAATTAATAAAATATTTTTTTGAGAATATTCTTAAAATTTCGGTCAATGCGAGAGCAATTTCCCCTTGCCTCCCTTATGATAAGAATTAAATGCCAATAAATAATAAAACACACAATCAAATATTTTTAAAAAATACCAACACATTTATTTGTTACAAAAAATATTTACAAATGTAAAAGGCACAAGTCAGAAGTTAAACACAAGTTGTTATTTTTACTATGGTTTTATCCCCAACCACCTCCCCATCCACCCCAGCCTCCTCCCCATCTGCGACCACCCCAGCCTCCCCATCCGCCACCTCCCCATCCACCCCAGCGACCACCCCAACCGCCGCCCCATCCACCCCAGCGACCACCCCAACCACCGCCCCAGCCTCCCCATCCGCCTCCCCAATGACGGGCTTCACGAACGCCATCATTGGAATGTAAGTCTCCAGCATCAGCGACTTCTAACAAATTCGTTCCCTTTTCCGCATTCCCGGTAGAAGTTGGTAATGCCGTTATTACACCGACTACAACCAATATGATAAATAGTAAGAAATAACGCATGTTGTTTCCTCGTTACACAACCGTTTTGAAAATATTATTCTCTGAGTCCAAACGATGTATTTTTGTTTCGAATATCAAACTTTTACTGCATTCTGCGCAACAAATGTAGGCTTTTTATAGGCATCCAATTTTTACGGGGCTTTTTAATTCATAATGTAAACAAAATCTTTGTAGTTCACACCTCGGCTTACGATATAAATGAACACAATTTGGGATTTTTTGTTCTCTAAACGTGTACAGCAAATTAATACTACTTTATGTCATGTTCTTTTATGACCTTACTTTGTTAATTATGAAATGTGCCTTAGTGATTTGAAAAATTCAGTTTAAAGGGGGTGTGTGTAAAGATATTAAGGTGCATTTTTTATTTAAAATATTTCCATAAGGCTAAGAATAGGTTAACGAGAACAGGATACACGCAGAGAAAAAACATGGTTGTGGTAACCATGTTCTAAGAGCAACATATTATGGTTAACATTATGATTGTAGTCTAAACATATTATAGTTATTGTAACAATTTTAAAATATCATATTATGATTATATACCGTGGAAATATTTTATCATAATATTTTTCTATTTATCATAATATTGTTATACTTGATCATATTACGATCCAATGTGATCAAAATTTCGTTTAAATATGTATCGAAATCAAAATAAATTTTACTGAATTAGTAAAATTACAGTTTCTAAAAAAAAAGTAAAATATATATATAAATAAATATAACTTACAATACTTAACACAGTTCGCAAATTTCAATTTGCTTCACAAAAACATAACTACATTATTTTATACAAACTGAAAAACTTATACGTTTAATGTTATAAACCAAATGAGAATTATTTCAACTCATTTTATTGTCGCGTAAAAAAAAACACACACGAAAAAGTAATCTGTATGAGTAAATGTGTGTGGCAAAAGTTGTTTTGTTGTTGTATTCATTTGTTGTTGTATCAGCAGACATATAACAACATAACATATAATGGTTATTTATAACAACATAACATACAATGGTTATAAATTGTTGTAAATAACATAATATGTTTTCATTGTTATCATTATTTAGTTGTTGTAAAAATAATTATTTTTCAGTGAATCATACTCAAATTTATAATTGCCTTGAACATACAAAGGTTTACAGTAACTAAAATATTGTTAAAATCTAATTAAAATAACAATTACATGTTTTTGAAAACAATATATTGTTACAGTAAACATGGCGTAGTTATAGTAACCATGTCGAACCATGTTTTTTTTCTGCGTGTAGAAGCTTCACCATATTGATGATATATGAACACACAGGTGTATGTAGTGCATACGGAGAGGACAATGAAACTCTGGCGCATTTTGGAACATTGGACGATAATTTCTTTCATAGCTCGCTATATAAGGTTTTCCACTTGGCTTCGGTTTTGTATTATAGTGTTAACTTAGGAAAATTAAAAAAAAAATACACCCTAATGAATATGCAGGTACCTGCGAATTTTTAGTACGAGTTTTGTCACTTTCATGTGGTTCCGACTTAACTACTTTTTTATTAAACAAAAATATATATGTGATTTTTAAAAACAAGTACAAGTTCATTGATTTTTCAAAATAAATTATGAAAATAATGTAATGAATAAATAATGAAAATATTTTTCGTTTGTATTTAAACTCTGCCATTAGTCATCATAATTAATATATTTTAAGCAAAATTTAATTTTTCTATGAAAAATTAATATTTATTTATTT
Source organism: Lucilia sericata (assembly GCF_015586225.1). NCBI lineage: Eukaryota > Metazoa > Arthropoda > Insecta > Diptera > Calliphoridae > Lucilia > Lucilia sericata. Next base: position 89,884 of record NW_023994898.1, on the reverse strand, counting down.
ATTGTTTCTTATATTTGACAGAACAATATTTTTACTCTATGACAGATTTAACCTATATATCTACAATAGTTTCCGTGAAAATTAAATTTTTCTAAACATTAGTTCATAACATTTTACGCAGCACAGTGGTATAGTATCCATAATTGTTTAAAGATTCGATCAGGATAAAATTTGATATGAGCGTAGCTTAGCAGTATTCGAGTTTAAGTTTTAAAAGTGAACCCCATATATGCTTTGAGAGCGGTCTGATAAAGGCTTAAAGTAAAGCCCTTGAGCTGGACTCAACAGAGAAGCCTCAATGTTAACCCACCGAATGCGGAAATCTGTCTTTTTACAAGAAAGACAGACATTTTTACATATACTGAACCTTAAGAAAATGCCAGTGACAGACAAAGTTAAGTACTTAGGTGTAATTCTCGATCGGAAATTAAAATGGAGACACCACACAGAGGATAGGATCAAGAAGACACATCGGGGCTGGGCGATATGTAGAAGAACTATAGGCATGAAAGTATAACTTGACCAATTCTAGCTTATGCTTCTATAATCTGTTGGACTACTTTGGACAAAAAGTGTAATATCAAACTATCACAGGGAGTTCAGCGCACATGCTGCTTGGGTATAAATGGTGCCATGTGTACTACTTTAACCTAAACTCTGGAAACGTTGCTAGATATTCCACCCCTTGAAACATATTTAAGATATTAGACGGCGCTTACAGCCGAACAGCTGTTTACTTTAGGCGCCAAAAGCGGTTATAGGACACGTCATCAATGTATTCTGGACACATTGGAAGGTTATACACAATCATCGGACGTGCCTGATCGTATACCAGACACAGAATATGTCGGAAAATTTGAAACGCAGATCCAAGATAGAATATCTTGGTCAAGCGGAACATTAGAGCGAATACCAGTAGGAATCCATTGTTATACGGATGAATCAAAATTAGGGGATAAAGTGGGCCTGGGGTTCTATATTGAAGACCCAGAAACAGAAATATACCACCGTTTACCTAATCATAACACAAGCTTCCAGGCAGAAGTCCGAGCAATAACGGAATGTGTAAATTGTATTGGATTGTAAGAAAGCTTTAACTGAATACTCTCCTTGAGGTAAGGTTTACATCATATGGGTACCAGGACACTCGGGAGTAGTTGGCAACGAAAGTGCGAATGTAAAAGTTTTAAAGGGAAGGCAGCTCGAGGTAGTTAACCTGACGAACGCAAAACCATTAAAAATATGGGTGAGAGAATCACATAAGGCCTTTTGGAATAATGAAACGAACAAGACGAGAAATCTCCTCAAAATGAGCAAGTCTGAAGTTAGTGTGGACACACAGGATTACGAGCACATCTATACAAAATTGGCCGTACGGATTCGGACGAATGTAGAGTGGAGAGGACAATGAAACTCTGGAGCACTTTCTTTGCCACTGTCAGGCATTCGTCGAAGTATCTTGGAAATGATGTTATTCCGGAAATAACATTCCTGACTAACACTGATTGGAAAATTCTTAAGAATTACGTCCAGAAAACTAAGTTTCTGAACATTGAAAAATAATATACTCAGTGAACAATTTTTTTTCATGAAAAAGCGCCCACAACAGGCCCATTAGTGGCCTGGGTGTATTTCTTCGGATTTGATGTACTATACATACTCCTATCAACCTATCTTCCACGCCCACTATTTATGTTCTGCCCATTTTTATTTGAATTAGATATTCTAGTTATAAAATAACTCATAAAAAGCAATTTACATACTGTAACGGTAATACTTAAGTCATACAAATATATAATGTAAACACTTAAATATTTTATTCAACAGTAGCATGACATTTCAAAAAAATCACTTTTCACTTTTACAAGTTGAAGTAATTAATTGTCACCAAGTTGTTAAAAAATATATTTAATGCAAATTTAAAATAGAATATATTTTAATCTATAAGTGTTTCTAGTTCTAGTTAAACATATGGGAAATTTTGTGTCAAGTGACCCAACTCAAAAAGTAGAAATGGATGAAATTTGCACCAAGGTTAGTGCTAATGTTAGATAGTACAGACACAAATTTTCAGTTCTATCAGTCAAGAACTGACGCAAATACATGGGGTCAAATTTGGACATTTGGGTCATACAAGGTTTTTTGAAATACATATGTGTAACTTGTGACCTATTGGTCTTATCAAATATGTATTTGTGCTGATGTTTGTTAGACACAAATTTTCAGTTCTATCAGTCAAATACTGCCGTAATTACATGGGGTCAAATTTGGACATTTTGGTCTTACAAGTTTTTTTGAAATACTTATGTGTATTTTGCGACCTATTGGTCCTATCAAATATTTGTGCTGATGTTTGTTAGACCCAAAAATATTGGTGTCCTCAAAGTATGTATGCTCAAAAACACTTTCTGAGTCGATTAAGCTATGTCCGTCTATGTGTCCATGTAAACCATGTGACCCAGTTAAGTTCAGGTGCCCTTCAGAAAGTGAAATTTTACATAAATGTATCTACCAGATTTTGTGAATATTGGTTCACTATTCTTCTGCAGGAAGTAGGATAATTACATAACAAGCATATTTTTCTTTTAATACTTTTTTTGTATAAAAATACTTTATTAACAATCGCATTAAAACTATGTAAAAAAAAACTTAACAATAGATTAACAGTCATTTCAAAAACTTAACTAAACGCTTAAACTAATTAACCTAAATAAGTACGGTTTCTATAACGTCTTTCTTGCAAACTACTAGGAGCAACACCAGGAACATCGTGAGCTGGAGAAGCAGCACCTTGATTTAAAAGTGGACGCAATTGTTGACCTAATAGTTGACCCAACAAGTTGGCTACTTGAGCTGCTTGAGGATTTGCAGTAGCACTGCCAGACATTGGCGTGGTAACAGCTGGACTCGTAGGTGACAGACCAGATTGTTGTCCCACATTGGGGCGTTGAGCTATAGGACTAGGTCTTGAGTTGCTGTAAAGAGGACGTTGAGCGCCGTAACCATTGTAGGGGGGATAGCCGCCATAGTTTCCTGGATAAACTTGAGGTCTATAACCACCAAAGAAAGGCAGAGGATAACCACCAAAAGGTCGGTATGCAGGATAGCCGCCGAAATAATTATAACCTCCATAATAGTTGGGAGTATAACCACCATAGCCGCCATAATAGGGATCGGATTGTGCTGCTCCAGATGAAGCAGCTGGTGCAATAGGTGCATCAAAACCAAACGGTGTAAATGGTCTAGCAATAGTACTTAGACCAAGACCCAATAGTGGACGTATAAGACCCAAAGTTCTACCTTGTTCAGTGGGATCATTGTTGCCACGATTACGGTTAGAGGATCCATTACGATTACGATAACGATTTTGAGCCGATGTTAACACAACTAGAGAACTAAGCAACACCATATAGAATACCAATATCAATTTTGTTTTCATTTTGTTTTTATTTCTTCGTTTCTAATTTCGTTTTTAATTCAAATTCTATTTAATTTTATGCCGTTAGGTGCAATTTAAAAGTTGTTGTTAATCCACTTAAAAATAAAACTAAACTAATTTTAAAATAAAGTTTTGCTTAAAGTTTTATTAAAATTTACAGTTTGTTAGATTTGGTTTGAATGTGTCTTTGTGTGTGATAAAGTTATTTTTAAGAAACCGACTACAAGAAAATATTAGTTTTTCAAAATTTCCAAAAATTAAATTTAAATTTTATATCTTGTAGACCTTCATGCTGGCTGAGTAAATGTGTATTCTGCCGGTATTTATTTCTGCAGGTGAACGGAAATCTAAGTCAACTATATGTTTAGTTCTCAGCAACAATCGCAAAAAAATATATAAATAAAATAATCTTCTAAACAACTCCGTCATTAACTTGTTCTATGTTAAAATAATTTTGTTTTCTTTTTTTCTATTGTGCAAAATTTTCGTTTGATTTGTGGTTTATTATACTTTTAACGTTTTTTTTTTTTTTTTTGCATGACGCCCACCTCTTATGTTTATGTTTTTATACCCTACACGACTTTAGTGAGGAGGGTATATTGAGTTTGTGCTGAAGTTTGTAACGCACAATAATATTGGTCCTATACCCACCTTAAAGTGTACTAATCGGCTCAGAATCTGAGTCGATTTAGCTATGTCCGTCCAACTGTCCGTCCGTCCATGTAAACCTTGTAATCAAACTACAGGTCGCAATTCTGGAGATAATTCAATAAAATTTGGCACATGATCTTTTATGGTATCGTAGACGAAGCCTATTGAAAATGGTTTACATCGGTCCATTATTTCACCTAGCCCCCATACAACTGAACCCCTCGAATAGGGCTTTTAAAACTTGTAATCAAACTAGAGGTCGCAATTTTGGAGATAATTCAATGAAATTTGGCACATGATCTTTTATGGTATCGTAGATGAAGCCTGTTGAAAATGGTTTACATCGGTCCATTATTTCACCTAACCCCCATACAACTGAACCCGCCGAATAGGGCTTTTAAGTTCATAATTATGTTTAATATACTCATATCTCTACAAAAATGTGCAAAAACCAAGTTGTATACAAGACTTGATGACTCCCACGAATTCCATAATAATAGGTTCTCATATGACCCTAGCCCCTATGAAAAGCCCCCATCAAAATTTCACTTAAATGTCCACAATTTTATTCAACAATAAACGGCTTAATTATGTATATCTAAGGTAAGGTACAATTCAACTTAAATGCTCTATTATGGCAACTAAATCACATTATATTTTTGTCAAAGGTGTAGGGTATTATATGATCGGCCTCGCCCGACTATAGTTTCTTACTTGTTTATATTTATTGTTAAATTTGTCATCAAGCGGTATAAAATTTTCAATCTCATAACTGACATTGAAAATTTCATTAACATTTTTGTTTTGTTTGTTTTATTTATTTAGCTGTTTCAATTTTGGCCAAAATTTTTTGGCAACACAAACGACTTGATGAATTTTTCATTTCTGTGGCGTGCGAACTTTTAAATCACTTCCGTATACTCTTTAAATGGCGTTTGGTTATTAAACATCTGTTAAGTTTGTTATTAAATCTTTATTAGTTAAAATTTTATAAATTTGGAGCACCTATCTTTTTGTGAATGAGTAACAAAGCACATGGTGAATTTAACCCGTATGGGTATTCATAATAAAATTTTTCGGCTATGCGAATTATATACTTATATTCGGCGCTGCCGAATCTTATATACCCTTCACCAAGATGTGTTAAAGAAAAGTCAGTGCGAGTTTTATTACAAAAAAACTTTAAAAATTCCAGTTCTAAAATGAAAATGTACCAGCAAGTCTCATTTTATAGATCTTCTATCAATCAGGGTCCCGGTCATAGAACAAAATAATACCAAAAATCCTTTCCTGCAGATTTTCACTAACTTAGGGCCTATATCTCAACCTCCGGTTATCGTTTAGCGGTTAGATATACTGCCGTATACGATAAAACATAATCAGACATTGAGAAAATTGGGCTTAATGTTTAGTGTTATGTTTCTAGATTCAATATTATAAAAAATTCTAAAGGTACTCTTTGAAGATGGAAAAAGCAGTTAAAAGTCCCCTTTCATATATTCTCGCTCACTTAATTTCATGTTTCTATGTTCAATATGGTAAAAAATTCAAAAAGTACCTTTTGAAGAACGAAAAAGTACATTTTATGGGTTCTCACTTAATTCGTGCTCTACATACTTTATTTCAAAATTCAAAAAGTATCTTTTGTAGAACGAAAAAGTACGAAAAAGTTCCCTTTTTAGGTTCTCACCTAATCCGTGCTCTACATACTTAGTTTCATGTTCCTAGGTTCAATATCATAGAAAAAACAAATAAGAAAGTATAGTCAGGCGTGGCCGACCATATGATACCCTACATCAGTTATGAATATTAAATGTGATTTATTTTATCTTCAATATTACCTTGTTCCGATACATTTAATGAGAAACTAATTTTCTGAAAGAGGCTTTATATGGGGGCTAGAAAACGATTCTGATACGATTGGTAGGACGAATATTTTTGTACGTTACAAACATCAGCACAAACCCAAAATACCCTTCCCACTAAAGTGGTGTAGGGTATAAAAACAAGTTATGCCGGATCTTACATATCAACCATCAAACCATCATCATAAACATTAGGTTGATATTTGGAATAGGTCTTAAGTCAATTATGGACACATCCCTTCCGAATTAATGTTAATTTTTAACAACATATTTTTGTTCAACTTTGAAACCATGAACATATATAGGCGGTAGGCTCAATTGTATACCGACTGTTGTAGAATTTGTTATATAGATTTCGGTTCGTATAACACTCGAATTTTTAGTTATGTCAAGAGTCTTTATATCGAATTTCATCGTTGTACTCGCAGTTTTATGACAGTAATAAGCGTTAAAGTAATTTTCTGAAGGGGGCCTCTTATGGGGGTATGGGCAATTATAGACCGATCCTCATTAATTTCGAATTTGATTATTAATTTGTCGAATTTCAGCGCTATATTCGTATTTTTAAGCCAGTAATGAGTGTTAAAATCATTTTTTGAGGGGGATCTTATATGGGGAGCAAAGTCAATTGTGGACGGATCCTCATAAATTTCGTTAGAGAGATTTTAACTCGTAAGAAACTTGTAATGAGCGTTAAAGTTATTTTCTAAAGGAGACCTTATATGGGGGGGTAGGATAAATTATGGACCGATCCTCATAAAATTGGGTAGAGAGATTTTTGCTCGTAAGAAACTTACTTACCTATGTCGATTTTCAGCGCTAGACTCGTATTTTTAAACCTGTAATGGGCGTTAAAGTAATTTTTTGAGGTGACCTTATATGAGGAGTTGGGTCAATTATAGACCGATCCTCATAAAATTTGATAGAAAGAATTTGGCTCATATGAAACTTATTTATGTCGAATTTCATCTCGCATTTTTAAAACAGTTATGACTGTTAAAGTTGTTTACGGAGCGCCACTTGTATGGGGGCTATGCGAAAACGTGGATCGATATTGCCCATTTTCATTACCAAACAAACCTTACCTATAGGAATTATTTTTGGAAAATCTCAACTCTCTCTTTCCGTTCGGATTCTATCGTGATTTCAACAGACATACGGACGGTCGGACATGGCTAGATCGTCTCAGAATTTAATAAGGATCCAGAGTATACTACTATGACCAATAGTTCGATGTGTTTTGTAAACAAAATTAATATACCCCCATAAGAAACAAATACGATCATAAAATAAATCATGTTTTAAACACAAGAATGATCAGTTTATGATTGCTGCACATTTTGCTATTGTTTTTGAAGTAATCAGTTTTTATTATATGTATATCGGTATCATTTTCGAATAATTATTTAAGCGCACAACCTATTAATCAATTTTAGGTTATCAAATGGAGTTAAAGAAGACTCAGTTTTCTGATTAATCATCCAACAATCTTCCAAATGCTAACTGGGATAATACAATAAATAAATAGTCAAATATTCGTTTGAAATTGTAAGTCCTTTAAATTTTGAAGATCTTTTATAAGGGCAGATTATAACAAACGTAGTGTGCAGAATTGTTACAAATGGATTATATATTCACATGAAAATTTTTTACATAGAATATGGGTTTGTGTGAAATATACACCAATGTTAGTACTATGGGATAGTGGGCCAGTCAAGAACTGCCGTAGTTTGAGGGGGTCAAAGTTCGACATTTTGATCATACAGGATTTTTTGAAATGAGTGTAACATTTGACCTATTGGTCCTAACAAAAATTGCCCAAAGTAGTTTCGATATTTTATGTTTTGTTGTTTTTTTGCTCAAAAAAAGATTATACCATTTTCTTTAAGACTTTTGAGGTTACTTAGTGGCTAGAAGTTGATGCCATGAAAGCTAGAAGTTGATGCCATGAGATAACTTTTTATTGGAAAAAAACTGATTCTGAAACTACCCAAATCTCATAAGTCATCCAGTCTATTTAATGTGGGAAATGATGTGGCTTCAAGGAGGCAACAACTGTATTTCGGGGCCTATATAAAATCCTAAATAGATTTTGCCTATTTTCATAATAATTGAATACTATTCATCATCATATTCACAAATTCCATTTGAAAGCACGCTTTCTTAATTTATATTAAACAGATTTGTATATCATTATATATTAATATTCATACTAAATTTCAAGACGTAATACCAGTAAATATTTGACTGACATAAATTAAGTGAAAGTCGTACTAATTTATCAGTTAAAAAAATAAATTGTTCATCTACTTTGAATGCAAAATAAATGATTTAATTTTTAAATTTATTACCACAATAAGTGTTTTTGTTGCAAAAAACCCAATAGAACTTGTTTCAATGGTCATTATTTTCAAATATTATTTTATAATGTAATAATAACATTTCATTATATCGTAAATTAAATTTTTAAATTAAATAAAACAAAAACAATATTTTTTTGTTTATTTTGTATAAGCTTCTGACGATTTAATACACAATGATAATAATAATTATCTTAATAATTATTGTATTCTTTTCATTATTAAATGTGGTTTTTAGAAATTGCTCGTGTTTACTGTTAAAACAATTTTAGTAAAATTTATAAAAAAAAAAAATACGCCACATTCCCAGTTTAATTACAGCACGAGTACATTGTATAAAAGCCACAAAAAATAATAAAAATAATTCTAATTAATTTATTGTTTAATACTACGATTTTTTATTTCAATATAAATAGGAAACACTGCCCATTTTGTAATAGAATTTATTTAGATTAAAAACAAATTAAAGACCTAACATACTTTTAGGAATTCAATTATACAAAGTTATACAGTCAACGACAAATGAAAGTTTGTTCATATAATAGAAATTTGTGTTGTGTAGTTGTTATTCATCTAATATCTTTGAATATGATATGTATAGAGGGTAGAAGAAAAATTGGAGAAATCAGTTGAGATACCGGTGCATTATTATTATTTATCCTATATCTTAGTTCCATGTTCATAACATCCATTTGTGGAATTTTGTCATTCATAATCGGAGTGGTAACCTTCAGCCGGTAAACCGTCAAAAGTGACTTAATCGATTTTATTGATAAAATTTAATTTTTATAAACATTTTATTAGTCATGCATGACCCACCATATGATACCCTACACCATGATTATATTTTAAAAATTATATATCTATATATATAAAAATGAATGTGTGTTTGTATGTTTGAACGTTATAGACTACTAAACGGCTGTACCGATTCACAGCGTATTCCTGTATGTCTGGGATAGGTAATAGGCTGCTTTTTATTTTGAATTTCCAAATGGGCGAGGAGCCACGCCCATATTAATAAAATATTAAATTCGTATATTTTAGATAATATAACAGTTAGAGTCCTCAAATTTTGTCGGAGCAACTTTAGTGTCAATATAATTATTTAGGACAAAAAGTGGGCGGACTAGCATTAGGGGGCGTGGCACCTCCCATATAAATTAAATACAAAAATATGTTTATCTTGGAAACTATTACAGTTAAAATCTGAAAATTTTGCACGAATAACTTTAACATCCATCTAAACATTTTGGGTAATAAATTGGCCGACTACCCATGAGTGGAGCGGCACCTCCCATATTAATTAAAGACAAAAATTCGTTTATCTGGAAAACTAATGGAACTAAATTCTTAAAATTTTGCACAAAGAACTTAAATATTCATCTGAACATTTTGGAGGAAAAAAAGAGGACTTTCATCTGGGGGGTCTTGAAGCCCCCATATGAATGAAATAGAAAAATTCGTATATCTGAGAAACTATTAGAGCTAGAATCTTCAAATTTTACATGAAGAACTTTGAAATTCATGTGAACATTTAAAGCATAACGGGCGGACTTTCAATGGGAAACTTGGCACCTCCCATATGCATTAAATATAAAATTTCGTTTATCTGGGAAACTAATAGAACTTAATAGAACTTAATTTATAAAATATGGGCCGATCCTCAACAAATTGGGGGAGGGATGTATTATGTATCTATATATATATAAATGAATGTGTGTTTGTATGTTTGTTTGTTTGTTTGGACTTTATAGACAGCTAAACTGCTGGACGGATTTTTCTGAAATTTTCACAGTGTCTTCCTGTATGTCTGGAAGGAACTATAGGCTACTTTTTACTTCAAAATTTCAAGTAGGCGACGTGTCACGCTCACATTCAAAATAAGTATTAAAAGTCGATATATTTTTGGATATAATGGATATTTTGTGTAATAAATTGGTAGACTACCAAAGGGGGGGGATAGTTTCTCCTCCCATATGAATAAAATATACAAAAATTATACTAATACTAATAGAGCTAGCTTCTTAAAATTTTGCAAGAATATTCATCTGAACATTTGGGGAAAAAGGGCGGACTTTTATCAGGGGGACTTGGAACCCCCCATATGAAGTAAATATAAAAATTCGTATATTTGAAAAACTATTAGAGCTAAAATCCTCAAATATTGTAAGAACAAGTTTAACATCCATGTAAATAAATAAGCGTTGTCGTTTGACTGAGAAACTAATAGACCTAAAATCTTAAAATTTTGCACGATAAAAATTAAACATTTTTTTGAAAATTTTGGGGAAAATGGGCGGACTATCATTAGGGGGGTTGGAACCTCCCATATGAAATAAGTAGAAAAAATCGTATGTCTGGGGAACTATTAGAGCAAAAATCCTTTGAAGTCAATGTCAACATTTGGGTAATATATTGACGGACTTGTAAATTGGAACCTCTCATATGAATTAAATAAAAAATTATATCTGAAAAATATATAAGAACTATATATATCTGAAAAAATATAAGAACTAGAAAATTTTACATGAAAAACTTCGACATTTATGTGAACATTAAGAGAAAAATGGGCGGATTATCAATGGGATCTTGGGATCTCTCATATGAATTAAATACAAAATTTCGTACATGTGGGAAACTATTATATTATTAAATTTTTTCAAAGGTTACATTAAAATCTAAATTAACGTTTGAAAAAATTGGCGAACTTGCAATAATTTGCGTGACATCCCCAAAATGTAAAAAATTTATATCTGGAAAACTATTACATTTAGAATCTTCAAAACCGTAAAGTGTATTTTTATATACATTGATTTTAGAGTAGCAAAGCACACTGGGTATAGCTAGTTTTTATATAAAAGTTATGCAGAATTTCATCTACGAATGGCTATAATTCAATTGCGGACGTTTAAAAAATGTTTAAGGGAGGTTTATATAGGCGCTAGCGACAAAGAAGGGTCTATCATTAGTTGTATCGATTTTGGAAGAGATAGTAGTATATTTGACGTAGTTATGAGCTAAAAAGCCCAAATCGGAAGATACTGTTGTTTTTGGGGGCTAGGTGATATATAGGACCGATTTCAAGCATTTTCAATAGTCTTTGCCCCTGTGCTGGACAACACGCATGTTCCAAATTTTATCAAAATATCTTGAAAATTGCGGCCAGCCGAACGGACGGACATGTCTTAATCGACTCAGAAAGTGAAAGACTTAAAGGCGGGTGTACTTTTGTGTGTTACAAATATCAGCACAAACGCATAATACTCTCCCCACTATATTGGAGTAGGTTATAAAACATACAAGATTAGTATGATCTAAAGTTAAGATTCTAAACATACATTTGTCGCCATAGAAAATTGTAAAGAAATATTTCTTAGATCTCTAAAATCTGTAGAATTCTGTCTCCCATAGTGAAAACAATTAATTGCATGATCTTTAATATACGCTTTCTATACTCTCTTACACAGTGGTTTATAAATAATTTTAATTTTGAAATAATTCGGTATCTCAAGAACTATTGGCGATATCATAACGGGTTCGAGTTGATGTGTTCTTGAGATGATCGAGGTTCAGTGGGTGGCTTGCGTTAAAAAAACAACCGCCAAAGATACATTTTTGAAGAGAATGAGTCTAAATATTTCTTATTAGACTTCAAAAAAAAATACAAACAAGAACTCACATTTAAAAACGAGCGGATTCGGGCAATGGATGGTTGAATACACCCTTCAGCAAGTGTTTAATGTGGATAAAACAGGACCTTTGGGAAGCGAATGTCAGCAAGAACATTTCTATCTAAAGAAAAAAAGAAGCACCAGACCCCAAGCTTACTAAGGACATTCTTACGCTTTCATTTGGTGGTAATGCAGGGCGGGACTTTAAGCCGTTATTTGTATTATAAACATTATAAAGACAAATCTTCCAATTTTAGATTAAATACAAATTTTATTAGATTTGCACTAAGTAGTAATTTAAAAGTTATACAATTGCAATTCAGCTATAGAAACCCTCACCTTTGAATATTTTACTAAACATACTGGACAAATTTATATTACAAATTCATATGTGTTATATGAACTCAATTAAATTTTTATTATTGAATAATTATACAGCAAAAATTTCAAGTACTACACACACGATTAATAAATTATTTAATACTCATTTATTTTGTAATCCTTTGTATTATTTAATAACTATTTGCCGAATCCAAAAGACGATGAGGAAGCACTTGCACTAGCCGAGGAGAATCCGCCACCTCCACCTCCATAAGGCCTACCAAAACCACCACCACCATAATAGGGGCGACGGCGTCCAAAACCGCCACCACCGAAACCTCCACCACAACAGAATCCTCTACCAATAATAGTACGAGTTTTGCGTGTAAGTTCGGCATCAGCATTTACATTTGCATCTAATCCGGCATTAACATCAACACCTTCTAAAGTCTCAACGCCATTTTGTATTTCAAAAGTAGGATGACATTTAACTACAGCTACTACAACCAAAATGGTTAAACAGATTAAAAGTTTCATCGTTAAAATCTTTGTTTTTCACTAAATGAACAAATTAAAACTGATTTCAAATCCTTTAATATCATAGAATTTATAGTAAATTTTTATTGTCGCTTAATTCTATTCAGCATTTTTGGTAAAACCCCACTAACATAGAACTAAATTTTAAGTTATTTTTTGCTAAAAAAAAATTCTAGTAATTTTATTATTTTTAAAAAGTTTGCAGTTTTTGTCTGCTCATCCTCTAATTGATTATTATTGTAGTAAAAAATAACAATAAAACAAGTAATTATTAAATAATAGTTATTATTTAAAAATAACTTAAAATATATAAACATACATATTAAAATAAAAATCATTATTTGTTTAAGATAAATGTATTTAAAGAAATAACTTTGGTAGTATATTCGACTATGACGAATCTTATATACCCACCTTTAAAAGCGTCAGTCGTTAATATAGAGTGCATTTCGAAAATTGACTATCTATGGATTTTGATTTTTTGAGGATAAGTCCTTTTGGCATACAAGTTTTGGTTCTTTCAAACTTGTTGAATTTCATCTCTACACTAATATTCTCAAATTCAGTAACTTGAATTTGTATAAATAGTTCCTTAGAATTTTCCAATCAGTGTTTTTGAGGTATGTAAAATATGGAATAACATTGTTTGATTATAATAGAGAAAGTCTTTCAGAGTTTCACTGTAATATCTGAATGCTATGCATTTGTCTGAATGCGTTCGATATAAATAGTTGCACTCATAAACCTCACTAAATTGATTTAAATTGCGGCTTTGTACTAAGATCTGATTGTTTCAAACGAGTCTGTATTCATCAGAATAAGATTAGCTTTCGGTTATGGATGTCGTACAATCAGATATGATCTAAGGTTATGTTTTCAGGCTGCAAAGACGCAGACAATCGATCCTTTGTAATGCCTGTATGATATTAGTTAGTAGTTAGTTAGTTAGTTAGTTAGTTAGTTAGTTAGTTAGTTAGTTGTTAGTTAGTTAGTTAGTTAGTTAGTTAGTTAGTTAGTTAGTTCGTTCGTTCGTTAGTTCGTTCGTTCGTTAGTTCAGTTAGTTCGTTCGTTCGTTAGTTAGTTCTTCGTTAGTTAGTTTCGTTCTTGTTCGGATCTTTAGTTCGTTTCGTTCGTTCTTTCGTTAGTTCTTCTTTCGTTCGTTCGTTCGTTCGTTCGTCTTATCGTTTCTTCGTTGTTCGATTCGTTCTTTCGTTCGTTCGTTCGTTACGTTCGTTTCGTTTAGTTCGTATCTTTAGTTAGTTCGTTGTTCGTTTCTTTTCGTTCGTCTAGTTCGCTTCGTTCGTTCGTTCGTTCGATTCGTTAGTTCGTTCGATTCGTATTATCGTTCTTCTCGTTGTATCGTTCGTTATTCGTTCGTTTCGTTCGTTCGTTCGTTGGTCGTTCGTTCGTTCGTTCTTACGTTCAGCTCGTCTTTATTCGTTTCTTCGTTTGTTCGTTCGTTCGTTCGTTCTTATTAGTGCGTCGTTCGTTCGTCGTTCGTTCGTTTCAGTTCGTTCGTTCGTTCGTTCAGTTCGTCGATTCGTTCGGTTCGTTCGTTCGTTCGTTCGTTCGTTCGTTCGTTCGTCGCTCGTTCGTTCGTTCGTTCGTTTTGTTCGTTTTCGTTTTCGTTCGTTCGTTCGTGCGTTCGTTCGTTCGTTAGTTTCGTTTGTTCGTTCGTTCGTTGTTCGTTCGTTCGTTCGTTCGTTCGTTCGTTTCGTTTTTCGTTCGTTCGTTCTTCGTTCGTTCGTTCGTTCGTTCGTTCGTTCGTGTTCGTTCGTTCGTTTTCGTTCGTTCGTTCGTTCGTTCGTTCGTTCGTTTTCGTTCGTTCGTTCGTTCGTTCGTTCGTTCGTTCGTTCGTTCGTTCGTTCGTTCGTTCGTTCGTTCGTTCGTTTCGTTCGTTCGTTCGTTCGTTCGTTCGTTCGTTCGTTCGTTCGTTCGTTCGTTCGTTCGTTCGTTCGTTCGTTCGTTTCGTTCGTTCGTTCGTTCGTTCGTTCGTTCGTTCGTTCGTTCGTTCGTTCGTTCGTTCGTTCGTTCGTTTTCGTTCGTTCGTTCGTTCGTTCGTTGTTCGTTCGTTCGTTCGTTCGTTCGTTCGTTCGTTCGTTCGTTCGTTCGTTCGTTCGTTTCGTTCGTTCGTTTCGTTCGTTCGTTCGTTCGTTCGTTCGTTCGTTCGTTCTTTTCGTTCGTTCGTTCTTCGTTCGTTCGTTTCGTTCTTTCGTTCGTTCGTTCGTTCGTTCTCGTTCGTTCGTTCGTTTTCGTTCGTTCGTTCGTTCGTTCGTTCGTTCGTTCGTTCGTTCTTTGTTCGTTCGTTCGTTCGTTCGTTCGTTCGTTCGTTCGTTCGTTCGTTCGTTCGTTCTCGTTCGTTCGTTTTCGTTCGTTCGTTTTCGTTCGTTCGTTCGTTCGTTCGTTCGTTTTCGTTCGTTCGTTCGTTTCGTTCGTTCGTTCTTCGTTCGTTCGTTCGTTCGTTCGTTCGTTTCGTTCGTTTGTTCGTTCTTTTCGTTCGTTTCGTTCGTTCGTTCGTTCGTTCGTTCGTTCGTTCTTCGTTCGTTCGTTCGTTGTTCGTTCTTCGTTCGTTCGTTCGTTCGTTTCGTTCGTTCGTTCGTTTGTTCGTTCGTTCGTTCTTTCGTTCGTTCGTTCGTTCGTTCGTTCGTTCGTTCGTTCGTTCGTTCGTTCGTTCGTTCGTTCGTTCGTTCGTTCGTTCGTTCGTTCTTTCGTTCGTTCGTTCGTTTTCGTTCGTCTTCGTTCGTTCGTTCGTTCGTTCGTTCGTTCGTTCGTTCGTTCGTTCGTTCGTTCGTTCGTTTCGTTCGTTCGTTCGTTCGTTCGTTCGTTTTCGTTCGTTCGTTCGTTCGTTCGTTCGTTCTTTCGTTCGTTCGTTCGTTGTTCGTTCGTTCGTTCGTTCGTTCGTTCGTTCGTTCGTTCGTTCGTTCGTTCGTTCGTTTCTCGTTTCGTTCGTTTCGTTCGTTGTCGTTCGTTCGTTCGTTCGTTCGTTTCGTCGTTCGTTCGTTCGTTCGTTCTTCGTTCGTTTCGTTCGTTCGTTCGTTCGTGGCTTTCCTCCCCGCTTGTCCAGCCAATTTTCTTCTCTTTGAAAGTACATGTTGTATCCTTAAGGTTATTTTGATCCTGAATTCAGACATAGAAATTACACCTTCAACTCGCTCTCCTTCCTAGAAAACATCCAAGTATTCGAAGAGGTTTCTTAGGGAGCAGT
This sequence comes from Lucilia sericata, assembly GCF_015586225.1. NCBI lineage: Eukaryota > Metazoa > Arthropoda > Insecta > Diptera > Calliphoridae > Lucilia > Lucilia sericata. The sequence goes on along the minus strand of NW_023994898.1, from coordinate 73,832 downwards.
GTTCCTCTAATCACGAATTTTTGGAGAGAGTATAACCGAAGTTTCTTTGGAAAAGGGGTTTTTGGTGTACAGTAATCGATATATTCTGGAAGACTTCATGTCTCCTCTATAATAGCCTTATTTAGTCTTATCGGCTGATAAGCCCTATTTGACTCTTCTAACTGTCGGAAAAAATATTAACCTTTATTGGCGCTATATTCAGTCCCATCCATTTAATACAATCCGGATTCCTCCTTGAAGCTAGTTTTGTGATTAGGTAGACATTTTAAAGTTGTCCCACATCAGGTTTGTCTCCCAGTCATACTTGAGAATAGATTACCGCTGGAGTTTGCTCTAATGTTCTGCTTAACCACTATCTCCTATCTGGTATCAATATTAGAAGGCTTAACACCAAAGTTATTCGCTGTGTATAATCGTTCAAATCAGTAAACATGTGAAATATTTCAAAAGCTTTGATTTATATAGACCTTATGGCACCACTTGTACCCTAGCAACACGTACGCTTAACTTCCTATAGTAATATTATGTTACTTTTTGTCCAAGGAAGTCTGCCAGATCATTGAGAAGAGTTAAATTTTTTTTTCCTTTTTAGTTTCCGATCAAGGATTATTTAACACTGTTTTATAGACCTGACTAAGAATACGTTAAATGGGTTCACATTCAGTCCTCTCAATCAAGAGTGAACAAAGCAGCTGAGGCCCTATACTCATGCAGAAGAGCAATAGGGTTATCCTGGTGTATAATCCCTAAGAATACCAAATAGCTCTTCAAGAAGTTAGTAAAGTCCATAATGTGGTGTACTTGCCTGCTGGAAATCCTTACGAATCGTCCACCGGAAGAGATTTGAAGCAATCCTTCAAGCATCAGCGCTAATTATAACTGGTCCCCATCGTACCACTCTATCATAGTCTCTTTTTGTCATGATGAATTGATTACCAGTTGATGGTTCAAGAGCTTGCCCTCAATGCATCGATTAGAGTCATAACAATTGATATTTGGCATTTTAACTGTTTGGGTGCAATTCAAGGCAACATTGATTATTGCACTATCTGTTGAAAGAAGCTTTTCAGCGTCGATTCAACACTATCAATATGTGATGGAATCAAGCCTCCGCACATACTGGAACGGGAGTTTCTTCAATGTAGCTTTCCGGCCAATGTAGCTTACTTCAGGCTGAACTATAAGCCATAAAGCGAGCTGAAAACTGGCTCAGGTGTTTGTATAACATAACACTTAGTCCTTGAATGCTGGACATCCTTAATGAGATGGCGAAACATTCCACTGTAGGACTGTACTGAATTTCAGGTTATCAACAGACACCTGGTAATACCATCGAGGACTCTTTTGCGAAAATAAGCTCCTCAATAGCAACAGAGCACGCTGACTATCTTGATGGCCTAGCACTATAAACTCAACAAGCTTGCACAACACAGATGGTCGAGGCTACCTGTAGGCGAAGATCATGTGGCCGTCGTATGACTCACGAAGATCACAAGCACTTATTCTATGTCCGAGAGCGAATCCACGGACAAGCTGGTTTGGATAGGAATCTAGAGTAATTGGATCGAAGTGTATTAATACGCCGACAACACAAATGGATCAACGATATGAACCCAAGTGTGTTCCGACTATTGACAACAATGGTTAACTTTCTAAATCGATTTTTGTCGAAACTTATTAAAAATTGTAAAAATCAGTCGTGTGGCCATCGTATGACCCATGTAACCGTCGTATAACTCACGAGAGCGAATCTACGGACAAACTGATTTGAATAGGAATCCGGAGTAATTGGTTCGAAGTGTATTAATAATCGAAAACTTTCTCCTTTACAGGTATCAACGATAAGAACCCAAGTGCGTTCCGACTGTTCACAACAATATTTAACTTTCTAAATCAATTTTTGTCAAAACCTATTAAAGGGAAAATCGGTCCAAACAAATGTCCTCCCGAAACGTCGTAGTAACACATATAAATGAATATAGCAATCGCTTACATCGTTTACAACAACAAATTTTACACCAAAATTATTAGACATAATTGAAATTTGTTAAATCTATATGATAGACTTCTGTATGGCGCATATTTTGTAGCTCTCAGTTCCAAAAAAAACCCGAATTTTGGTGTATGTCAGTCTTGTAGTAAATGAGCGATATACATATTTATTATTCATACAGAATCCTAACCAATAAGCGATAATCGCTTCCACTAATACTACTCGTCAAATAATGTTGCTGAGTTACAAACGGGATGGCAAAATCAATATATCTCCATAATATTTGATGGTGGGTACAAAAAAATCTAGAATTTGGAGGGTTTAATAACCTGTTGAATTTTTTTACTTTCGAATTAAATCATTAAAAATTTATATTATAAATGGTTTCTATTGAAAAAAAAACAAAATTAATTAACGGAATTTACTGCAGGTTATCATTAAATTATTAATCATTTTTTAATGATAACAATAATTGAATCTAGAATTAACTAGTTATTTGTTCTAAAGACTTCAGCTAAAGCAATTGAAATGATCCCATTATTTACTTTAAAGGTCTAAACATATTTTTAACTTTTTTTTTCTTATTGATTAAACCTCGATTAAAAATTTTCCATTATACTAATTATAATGATTTTCGAAAAGGGTTATTGTTCAAAACTGGCTTATTTTCTTCATATATGGGCGAATTTAAAAACCTAATAAATTCCAATATATGAATTTGAAAATATAAATTAAATAAATTATGAAGATTACTTTTGTCATAAAATCAATTAAATTAAAAAACAAACAAAAAAATTCAAAAATCCAAAGACGTCACAATCATGTGCTTTTTAAAAAATGCCACCATATGACATATTTTTGCGGTTTGGTCCACAACAATTAAATAATAATTACCCATAAGTGTATAATTACGATCTTTTAACTTTTGATTTGTATAGGCGTTAGTGTGAATATGTACTTATAATACCCAACAAATAATATTTTGAACAATAACGGTCTGTTCATCTAGAAAGATCTGTTTCAATAAAATGTTGCTATATGTATGTAGTAAAAGTATGATAAACAGGTGATCATTTTGTTTTGCTGGGAATTTATAAAAAAAAATATCTGGTTTTGGGGAATCACCTTTAAGCGTATTTTTCGTTTTCTTTTTGTTTATTTCTTTTGTTTGTGTTTAATATTGTTTTCTATTTAGCTTTTGCTAATTTGTTTTTACTTCATAAATCTTTTGTTTTCTTTTCTTTCTTTACGACGTTTGTTTTGCTGCATTGTTTTGTATATGTCATCTTGATGATAAACAATTTTGTTTTTTTTTTTAATTTTATTTATTTATTGAATTTCATTTAAGATCTCTAGAGATATTTTGCATACGAATAGCGGGTTATTGTATATTAAAATTATTTTTTTTTTGTTTTGGTTTTTATATAAATGGCTGTCTACAAAAAATATAAGAGTTTAATTTATTATTAATATAAATTAGGAAAAATAAAATATTTAATAAATTAAATAAACGAAAAGATGTCTGTTGTTTTCGGTATTTCGATAAAGATTTAATTTTGTACAGTTACAGCATGTTTAAAAAGATAACAAAAAATTATTTACAAAGGTTTTACCGGTTTAGGGGTATGTTTAAAAAGATTGCAATTGACAGTTCATAAAATCCAAATAATATTCCAAAAAAGTTATAGATTTATTTTATTTCTAAAAAATATTTACAAACGATTTAAGAAGAAATTTACTTTATAGCAAAAAAAAATAGTTGGACTGTAGTGATTTGTTAAGTTGAACGTAATGGTTTGTAAAGAATCAATTTTAATTGTGTGAATTTTTAAATAAATTTCTACATAATGTTTGTTTCTTAAGTCTTTCGTTTTTTTTTAGCTTTTTTAAACCCATTATCAAACAAGTAAGAGTGTTATATTCGGCTGTGCCGAATCTCATATACCCACCATCAAACCGTATGCCGTAAAAGGAATGCTCCCCTATAAACATCAGTGTGATATTTGGAATATGGCTTAAGTCAATTATGGCCCGAGCTCTTTTGAACTAACAAAATATTAATTAAAAAAAAAAAAAAAACAAATAATTTATTTCAATTCTTAAACCGTGAGCGTCAATTATGAACCGATACTCATAAAATTTTGTACATAGATTATGTATAGGACTTGTTTATGCAAAATTTCAGCGCTATACTCGTATTTTAAATAAGGAACACTCGTATTTTATTAACCAAAACTCTTTCCTGAAGGGAACTTTTTGTGTATTACCAACACATTCCGCATGAAATTCGGAGCGAATTTCATAACCGTATTTCATAACTAATATTTTTAAGCCAGTAATGATCGTTTAAGTAATTTTCTGAAGGGGACCTTATATGGACGGTAGGGTAAATTATGGACCGATCCTCCCTAAATTTGGTGGAGAGATTTTGGCACGCATTAAACTTATGTGCGTCAATTTTCGTCACATTCATATTTTTAAGCCAGTAATGAGCATTGTAGTTATCTGCAGAGGGAGACCTTATATGGGGGAAGGGTCATTTATGGGCCGATCCAAAAAAATTGGTACAGAGGTTTTGGCTCGTAAGAAACTTACGTGTGTAGCATTTCATCGCTTTACTCGTATTTTTAAGACAGTAATGAGCGTGTAAGCTATTTCCTGAAGTGGACCCAATAGGGGGAGTAGGGCCAATTATGGACCTATCCACATAAAAGTTATTAAAAAGATTTTGGCTCGCGAGGAATTTTTTTGCTATATTCATATTTTTTAGCCAGTAATGAGCGTTAAAGTCATTTTCAGAAGGGGACCTTATATGGGGTATAGGGTCATTTATGGGCCGATCTTAAAAAAAATTCGTAGAGCGATTTTGGTTCGTAAGAAACTTACTTATACCGAATTTCATCGCTATACTCGCATTTTTGTACCAGTAATGAGTGTTAAAGTAATTTTCTAAAGGAGACCTTATAGGGGGGTAGGGTAAATTATGGACCGATCCTCAAAAAATTTAGTAGAAAAATTTTGGCTCACATGAAACTTATTTATGTCGAATTTCATCGCTATACTTGCATTTTAGGGCCAGTAATGAGTGTTAAAGTCATTTTCAGGAGGAGACCTTATATGAGGGGTAGGGTCATTTATGGGCCGATCCTAAAAAAAAATTGGTTAAAAGGTTTTGGTTCATTCATCGCTATACTCGAATTTTTAGGCTAGTAATAAGTGTTAAAGTCATTTTCTAAAGGGGACCTTATATAGGGGGTAGGGTCATTTATGGGCCGATCCTAAAAAAAATGGTAGAGAGATTTTGGTTCGTAAGAAACATATTTATACCGAATTTCATCGCTATACTTGCATTTTGGGACCAGTAATGAGTGTTAAAGTTATTTTCAGAAGGGGACCTTATATGGGGGGTAGGGTCATTTATAGGCCGATCCTCAAAAAATTTGGTAGAAAGATTTTGGCTCACATTAAACTTCTTTATGTCGAATTTCATCGCTATACTCCTACTTATAAAACAGTTATGCCCGTTAAAGCTGTTTTTTGGAGGTCCACTTGTATGGGGGTTATCCGAAAAAGTGGACCGATATTGCCCATTTTCAATACCAAACAAACCTTAACAATAACAAATATTTATGCAAAATTTCAACTGTCTACCTCCTCTCTTGTGGTCCCTATCGTGATTTCAACAGACAGACGGACAGACGGACGGACGGACGGACAGACGGACGGACATGGCTAGATCGTCTTAGAATTTAATAAGGACCCGGAATATATATACTTTTATGGGTCTATGACCAATATTTCGATGTGTTACAAACGGAATGACAAAATCAATATACCCCCCATCTTTTTTGATGGTGGGTATAAAAAGATGGGGGTATATTGATTTTGTCATTCCGTTTATAACATATCGAAACATTGGTCATAGAGCCACTATTACCAATATATTTGCTTGGTATTGAAAATGGGCCCACGTTTTCGGATAGCACCCATACAAGTGGACTTCCAAAAAACAGCTTTAACGAACATAACTGTTTTAGAAGCACAAGTATAGTATTGAAATTCAACATAAATATGTTTCACATGAGAAAACATCTTTCTAACAAATTTTTTTTAAGATCGGTCCATAATTGACCCTAACGCCCATATAAGGTCCCCTTCAGAAAATGACTTTAACACTCATTACTGGCTTAAAACTATGAATACAGTGACGTAATTCTACACACATAAGTTTTATGCGAGTCAAAATCTCTGTACTAAATTAAGTGAGGATCGGTCCATAACTGATCCCACTCCCCATATGAGGTTCCCTTCAGAAAATTACTTTAACGCTCATTACTGGCTAAAAAAATACGGATATGGTAATAAAATTTGATTTTAAGTTCCTCGCAAGCCAATATCTCTCTACCACCTATTAGTGAGGATCGGTCTATAATTGACCCTATCCCCCATATGAAGTCCCTTTCAGAAAATGGTTATAACGCTCATTACTGGCTTAAAAATACGAGTAAAGCGATGAAATGCGACACACGTAAGTTTCTTACTAGCCAAAACCTCTCTTCCATTTTTTTATAAGATCGGCCCATAATTGATCCTACCCCCCATATAAGGTCCCCTTCAGAAAATTACTTTAACGCCCATTACTGGTTAAAATAGGAGTATAGCGATAAAATTTGACACAAGTAAGCTCCTTGCGTGGCAAAATCTCTTTACCAAATTGTATGTGGATCGGTCCATAATTAACCCTACCCCCCATATAAGGTCCCTCTCAGAAAATTAGTTAAACGATAATTGCTGGCTTAAAAATACAAGTTATGAAATACGTTTATGAAATCCGACACAATAAACTTTTATACGAACTTTGACCTTGCTAGCGAATTTCATGAGGAATGTGTCGATAACTTACCCTACCCCCCATATAAGCCCCCATCAGAAAATTAATTTAAGGCTAATTACTAGCGCAAAAAAAGCGAGTACAGCGATTATATGAACCAAAATCGGTCTATAAAAAGTTATGATTGGTCAATAATTGTCTGTACCGCTCATATAAAGTTCTCTTCAGATTGATTTGATGAGGAGGATTCAGAAAATTACTAGAACAGTGATGAAAATCGACATAAAAAAGTTTATACTTGGGAACATAATTTTTCATCTGAATTTAATGAGGACTGATCTATAACTGAACCTATATAAAATGCACTAAAGTCAAAATACATTCTTAACATCTTTTCTTATTGCTTAATCCTCGATTATCTAAATCAAAGTATAACTTAATTATTTTTAATATCTTAAAAATTTTCCATTATAGCGATTTTCAAAACTTCTTCGTATCCAATATATGAATTTGAAGACATAAATTATATAAAGATAATATAATAAATATAAATTAAATAATATATGAAGATATATTTTGTCACAAAATCAATTAAATTAAAACATAAACAAAAAATCCAAAGACGTCACAATCATGCGCATTTTAAAAACGCTGAATATGACATATGTTTGCGGTTTGGCCTCCAACAAATAAATAATAACACCAGTTTACAATGATTTCGCTAGAGATAAAAAACCTATAAGGATTTCTTTATTTAGGCTGCCTAAGTCCAGAAAAAATGTTTAAAAAAAATCTAGGACATCAAATCTTTTAATTGTACATTAAGAAAGAAAATTAAAAAAAAGGGTTTAATTCGCAAGAAAAAATTTATATTTAGAGTTTTAGTTCTCTTTAGCAAAATATTGAAAATTTCGTTGAAATAAACTTAAATCTCGCTGAATAGGTAAATAGGTCTATCACTCATATTACCAAAAGTTTTTCGAAAAAAAATATAAATGAGAATGTAACAAATAAATTATGAGGTATAAATTCAAATCCGTATGTTTGTAATTCTGGAATAAATTATCGATAAAATTTTCGAAACAAATTATATTTCGAACATAACGGCCTGACCTGTACATTTAGAAAGGTATGTTTATGTATGTAGTAAAGTATGGTAAACACAGCTGGGAAGTTATAAAATGTTTATCTGGTTTTGGGGAATCACCTTTAAAAGTATATTTTGTTTTCTTTTGTTTTGGAATTGTCATCTTAGTGATAAACAATATTGTTTTTAACATTTTATTTATTTATTGGATTTCATTTAAAATCCAAAGATATCTTGTAATCGTATACAGCGGGTTATTGTATATTTAAATTTTATTTTTATACCCTTCACTATCGGGAGTATACCCTTTACCTTCGTGATTATACCTTTCACCTTCGTGAGAAGTATAAGTTTGTCATACCGTTAGAAATTTATATAATAAAATTTTCTGACCCTATTAAGTATATATATTCTGGATCCTTATAGATAGCGGAATCGATTTAGTCATATCCGCCTGTCAGTGTGTATGTTGAAATCAGTTTCCAGAAGACACCAGATATCTGCCAGATCCGAATCATCAATAATTCGATCAGAAATGCTTTCGACTATTTAAAATCAGCAAAATCGGTCCATAAATAACGGAGATATAAGTTATGGATTTTTTCATTTCTGGAAAATATTCACAAACGATTTATGAAGAATTTGACTTTATTGCGAAAAAGAATTTGAAATGTAGTAATTTGTTAAGTAACTTGAACCATATGGGTTTGAAGTTAAAGAATCACTTTTGATTGTGTGAATTTTTAAACAAAGGTCTATATAATGTTTGTCTCTTAAGTCTTTCGTTTTTTTAGATATTTCAGTCTGCCAACTTTTGATGTAACACATCTATAGAAAATTCCACATAATCAAGTGTTATAAACAAAAAACGTTTCCAAATGTCAGGACTATAATAGTAATTGTATAAAAACTGGAATGAAAGAAGGTTCGGAAAAACTTTTTAAAATAATATGTCACGATGTATTTTTAGGTGTTGAAACCGAATCTGATATAGATAGATAGATAGATAGATAGATAGATAGATAGATAGATAGATAGATAGATAGATAGATAGATAGATAGATAGATAGATAGATAGATAGATAGATAGATAGATAGATAGATAGATAGATAGATAGATAGATAGATAGATAGATAGATAGATAGATAGATAGATAGATAGATAGATAGATAGATAGATAGATAGATAGATAGATAGATAGATAGATAGATAGATAGATAGATAGATAGATAGATAGATAGATAGATAGATAGATAGATAGATAGATAGATAAGATAGATAGATAGATAGATAGATAGATAGATAGATAGATAGATAGATAGATAGATAGATAGATAGATAGATAGATAGATAGATAGATAGATAGATAGATAGATAGATAGATAGATAGATAGATAGATAGATAGATAGATAGATAGATAGATAGATAGATAGATAGATAGATAGATAGATAGATAGATAGATAGATAGATAGATAGATAGATAGATAGATAGATAGATAGATAGATAGATAGATAGATAGATAGATAGATAGATAGATAGATAGATAGATAGATAGATAGATAGATAGATAGATAGATAGATAGATAGATAGATAGATAGATAGATAGAATAGATAGATAGATAGATAGATAGATAGATAGATAGATAGATAGATAGATAGATAGATAGATAGATAGATAGATAGATAGATAGATAGATAGATAGATAGATAGATAGATAGATAGATAGATAGATAGATAGATAGATAGATAGATAGATAGATAGATAGATAGATAGATAGATAGATAGATAGATAGATAGATAGACAGATAAAAGTTGTAAATAATCTACAAAAATTAAATTATATGTACCGCTTAATATTTGTTTATCGCTCATATTGTCCCAAACACCATCACAAATTTAAAATACCCACTTAATTCTCATACTAAGATACATATATGAAGATGGGCGTTAAATACGTAGCAGTCATTAATAATAATTTAAAATTTTAGAAATCTTTCTGAACAGACATTCTAAAAAATTATTAGTTGACTGTTGTTTTAGTTGAGAATCGGTGAATGACATTTGTTATCTGTGTAGTCATATTCTATTGAGAAGTTCTTTACAAGTACTTAAGGCGAAGATCTTCTAAGCTAAATTAATGGGTTTCTAATTTGTACTACAATACAATATAGTTAAATGACTAGACAAATAAGTTTAAATACAAAAAAAAAAAAAAACAATATAAAACAAAATCTCAGACAAAGAGAAAGTTGATGAACTACATTAAACTTTCTACCCATAAATTAATTAATTTCAGCAAATTCATATTATTCATTAGATTAACACATTTAAAAGTTTATTAAATTATTTAATGAATTAAAATTTGCTTCACCGCAAATAGAACTGGTATCTTAATTATACTCTAGACATTTGTGAAATGGTTTAATGGGTATTATGTGTTTATTGTAATGTTTGTAGCAATTGACAATAATTGGAGATCAATTGAATGATCGATCTACTAAAACTGTTATTTATTTGTTGAGATTTCATATTGTCTCAAAATTACTGTTCGTTCTCCGGGATTTTATTAAAATTTTCTTGTTATAATTTATAACCTATAAATACTTGCTTTTGATAGAGTGCATGTGAGAATCTTCATAGCCGAATTATTTTTATCCGCTTGTTTTTTTTTTTTTTTGTTATTAAAAAAAATATTAGTTGATCATTATAAGTTCATTTTGTTATTGTTTTTAATACTTACATTTTATTTTAAAACAAGTTTCAATGCCATTAACACAGAATAACAAATAAGAGACACAAAACAAAATACTAAAACCAAACAATAGATTTTTTGTATTTATTTTTTTTTTAATTTTGGGGGATTTTCCAGAAATCAAAAAGCAGTGAATCATTTTAAGTTACTTAAACGAATATGCGTGTTATTCGATTTAATAATAATAATAATTTAAAATTATTACGTTAAATATTAAATTATATACTTAGCTTAATTAACTTTTAGATCACATTTATTAAAATTACTATTAAGTTAATTCATTCCTAATGATCTGATTAGATCATTAAAATTTATTATTTACCAAGTAAGAGTGTTATATTCTATTTTATTAATGAAATTATTCAGAAGCATTTTAAAGTCACATTATCTACATCAATTAGCGCATGCGTAATTTGAAAACGTTATTGACAATTAATTATGAAGATACTGTAATAAATTAAACCTGAAATATTGTGGGTTTTTTCTGATTTTGTTTTGTTAATGTTTTTACTGAAATGTTGGTTTTTAAAATGATAAGAATATCCTAAGTAGAATTTTGAATACCCTATGGTATAATTTTAACATATTATAAAAGAAATCCATCATGTCCATTTGTTTTAGATGGTTTGGAATTATTTAAGATTCTACAAATTAAGCTTGAACGTAGATCTGTGCTGTTGCGGACAGTGCTCTAGCGAGGATTAATGTATCGCGAGTTGATACACTAAGAGTTTTCTATTTGACTGTTAAATACCCACTTTCAAAACAATGTATCGATATTAGTTGATCATAAGTTTGACTTTCATAAGGACTTTTATTAGCACTTGCCTCAATTATGGACCAAACTTATACGTATTTTCAAAAGAAAGACTGTCAAAACTTATTTTTGGATAAACATCAACTTTTATCAGTATTGTTTAAATCTTTTGTTCTGCAACTGATTTTGTAAGTTTTTTGGGTCTATGAGATAAAATTGTATTAACAGTTAATAAGTTAGTTAGTTAGTTAGTTATTTAGTTAGTTAGTTAGTTAGTTAGTTAGTTAGTTAGTTAGTTAGTTAGTTAGTTAGTTAGTTAGTTAGTTAGTTAGTTAGTTAGTTAGTTAGTTAGTTAGTTAGTTAGTTAGTTAGTTAGTTAGTTAGTTAGTTAGTTAGTTAGTTAGTTAGTTAGTAGTTAGTTAGTTAGTTAGTTAGTTAGTTAGTTAGTTAGTTAGTTAGTTAGTTAGTTAGTTAGTTAGTTAGTTAGTTAGTTAGTTAGTTAGTTAGTTAGTTAGTTAGTTAGTTAGTTAGTTAGTTAGTTAGTTAGTTAGTTAGTTAGTAGTTAGTTAGTTAGTTAGTTAGTTAGTTAGTAGTTAGTTAGTTAGTTAGTTAGTTAGTTAGTTAGTTAGTAGTTAGTTAGTTAGTTAGTTAGTAGTTAGTTAGTTAGTTAGTTAGTTAGTTAGTTAGTTAGTTAGTTAGTTAGTTAGTTAGTTAGTTAGTAGTTAGTTAGTTAGTTAGTTAGTTAGTTAGTTAGTTAGTTAGTTAGTTAGTTAGTTAGTTAGTTAGTTAGTTAGTTAGTTAGTTAGTTAGTTAGTAGTTAGTTAGTTAGTTAGTTAGTTAGTTAGTTAGTTAGTTAGTTAGTTAGTTAGTTAGTAGTTAGTTAGTTAGTTAGTTAGTTAGTTAGTTAGTTAGTTAGTTAGTTAGTTAGTTAGTTAGTTAGTTAGTTAGTTAGTTAGTTAGTAGTTAGTTAGTTAGTTAGTTAGTTAGTAGTTAGTTAGTTAGTTAGTTAGTTAGTTAGTTAGTTAGTTAGTTAGTTAGTTAGTTAGTAGTTAGTTAGTTAGTTAGTTAGTTAGTTAGTTAGTAGTTAGTTAGTTAGTTAGTTAGTTAGTAGTTAGTTAGTTAGTTAGTTAGTTAGTTAGTAGTTAGTTAGTTAGTTAGTTAGTTAGTTAGTTAGTAGTTAGTTAGTTAGTTAGTTAGTTAGTTAGTTAGTTAGTTAGTTAGTTAGTTAGTTAGTTAGTTAGTTAGTTAGTTAGTTAGTTAGTTAGTTAGTTAGTTAGTTAGTTAGTTTAGTTAGTTAGTTAGTTAGTTAGTTAGTTAGTTAGTTAGTAGTTAGTTAGTTAGTTAGTTAGTAGTTAGTTAGTTAGGTAGTTAGTTAGTTAGTTAGTTAGTTAGTTAGTTAGTTAGTTAGTTAGTTAGTAGTTAGTTAGTTAGTTAGTTAGTTAGTTAGTTAGTTAGTTAGTAGTTAGTAGTTAGTTAGTTAGTAGTTAGTTAGTTAGTTAGTTAGTTAGTTAGTTAGTTAGTAGTTGTTAGTTAGTTAGTTAGTTAGTTAGTTAGTTAGTTAGTTAGTTAGTTAGTTAGTTAGTTAGTTAGTTAGTTAGTAGTTAGTTAGTTAGTAGTTAGTTAGTTAGTTAGTTAGTTAGTTAGTTAGTTAGTTAGTTAGTTAGTTAGTTAGTTAGTTAGTTAGTTAGTTAGTTAGTTAGTTAGTTAGTTAGTTAGTTAGTTAGTTAGTTAGTAGTTAGTTAGTAGGAGCAATTATGTGCCGAGCCTCTTGACTTTTTACAAGGAGATTTCTGTTTTTTCTTATCTATGCCGCATTCGTTACTTACTATGTCATTCTAGGAAGACCTCTCTTTGCTTAGTATCTTGATTTTAACAGACAGAGGTCTTAGACCGGAATGAAATCAATATCATACGTATATTCCTAATTAGCAAGGCAGCCACTGCTATTTAGTATTACCAATTTTATACGAACTCTGAAATTGATGCGTTTTACTTACGGATTGACAAAATCAATTTTTTATTCTAAATGGGCCTAAATGTATTATGTTTCTAAAATCTAAATAACATTTAAAACGAATATGTCTACTTCTTTCCGTTTATGATAAGTATGTTTTTGTTTTTTTAATATCTCTAATCTAAACGGCTAATTCATTTCTTCACACTTTTTTTAACACTCTCTAACAGTCAGACTGGATGGACCACTTTTGAACTACCTAAAACGAAATTATAACACACACAGAATCTCTGTAAAACATGTATTAAAACAAAACAAAAATGGAAATTATATCTACATTAAGACGAAATAAAACAAGATATTACTAAAGCACCTGCTTATCTGTGAATTGTATTTCAAAATTGATATTGATGTATTTTGTAGATACTTAGTTAATACAAGATGTTTTTTTGGTTTTTATCTACGATTATAGATGGGGATTTTTTATTGTATCGATTATTGATTAGAGTATTTATTGTATTAAATTTTTGGCTAAATGCCAAACCATTTCTTTACCTATAAAATATTGTCAATTTCTTAAGAAATTCACAGAGTTTGTTTACATTTCAAAACAAAAAGATCGTTCAAATAGTGCAGAGCTTTAACTACTTACTTAGTAAAGAAATTAAGCAAATTATCCATAAATAAATCTATATTCATTTATTCGTACAAAATGAAATTGTTTATAACTATTATGGGACTTTGCCTGTTGGCCATTTGCTCCAGCTTGCCAATTGAACACGAACAAAAGAACACTTTGGAGTCAGTGTCTTATGTAGCTGATCAAGGCGATGCGAATGCTGATCATGTACGCTTAGCTCGTGGTTACGGTGGTTATGGAGGTTATGGCGGTTATGGCGGTTATGGCGGCTATGGCGGTTATGGTGGTTATGGTGGTTATGGCGGTTATGGTGGTTATCCTGGTTATGGTGGCTACGGTGGCTATCCAATTGGTGGAGGCTTTGGAGGTGGCATCAGTGGTGCTAGTGCTTCTGCATCGGCATCATCTGTCGGTAGTGGCTTCGGTTTTGGTAGATAGAATCATCATAAGAGCGGCTTTAGTTAATGTTTAATTGTATTTAGTATAATTATTAATTTTAAAACCAAATTAAATAAATTATTTTTTTATTTATGTATATGAAAACAATTGTTGATTTTTATCACTGAAATAAAAAACTTATTCTAAACTTATTTAATAACCACAGTTTTGGGACAACTGAAACTTATATACCTTCTTTTGCTGAGAATTTTTTGTACAGTAAATTTTTTACCAAAAAATAGGTATTTCCAATATGAAGACAATCTTATTTCTTGCGGTTATATCTAAGCTGTATATATTATACAGATTCCCAATATTCTAGAACAGTTTAGTTTTGTATCACAAAAATTTTAAACAGCATGGGAAATTTGATTTGAACAGTTGTACTGATAACTCTTTGCCTTCTATCAAAGAAAGTGCTCCAGAGTGATACCCATATAGTGCAATGCATACCTCTGTGAGAGTAATCGGTTAAGGCTTTCTTACAATCCCATACGGTCTTAGATTTAGCCTTATCATCTGTTATATCGCCATTTGCCTACTAGCTCTCGGTAAATATATTAACCCTTGTTTGCGCCATAGTTATTTTAATCAAATATACGTATCCTGTTAATGCTCGGACGTCTGCCTGGAAGCTAGTGTAGTAATTAGGGAAACAGTGGTATATTTCTGCTTCTTGGTCTTTAAAATGGAACCACGTATGGCTAGCAATTCTTGACATTCTATCTGGGATCAGTATTTTATTGTTCCCGACATATTCTGTAAATAGCCTATAACTGCCTTTGGTTAGTTCGCCTAAAGTTATAAGCTGTATGGCTGTAAGTTCCGCCTCTTATCTTATATATATTTCAATAGGTGGAATATCTACTTTTCCAGAACCTTTATTGACGTAGTGCTCATGACACCACTTATACCAAAGTAGCATGTACGCTGAACTCTCTGTAGTAGTTAGATATTACACTTTTTGTCCAAAGAAGTCCACCAGATTATTAAAGCATAAGTAAAAATTGGTCTAATTACACTTCTATAAAGCCATTGTGTCATAGTTAGACTAAAGCCCCATTTCATGCTTATCTATAAGCCCAACACCGATGTGTCTTTTTGATCTTATCCTTTATGTAGTTAATTTTTGTTCTTCTCTGGATAGGGTCCTTAGGAGGTGGTTACTCAGAGATATATAAATACTTTGTCCCTAACTTCATAAAGCTTTATTGAACTTATCTACATATATAAGTTACTCAATAGAGGATATGATCAATAAGGCACATCGGTGCTGGGCGATATGTAGGGGAACTATAGGCATGAAATGGAGTCCTACTATGACAAATTGGCTTTATAAAAGTGTAATTACACCAATTCTAGCTTATGCTTCAATAATCTGGAGGACTGCTTTGGACAAAAAGTGTAATATCAAACTACTACAGGGAGTTAAACGTACATGCTGCTTCGATATAAGTGGTGCCATGTGTACTACTTCAACTAGTCTGGAAACGTTGCTAGATATTCCACCCATTGAAACATATTTAAGATACTTTAGATGAACTGGCCAAAAGCGGTTATAGGACACGTCATCAATATATAAAAGCCACATTGGAAGGTTATAAACAATCGTCGAACGTGCCTGATCGCTAGTTCAACAGACACAGAATATGTCGGAAACTTTGAAACGTTGATCACAGATAGAATGTGTTGGTCAAGCGGAAAACTAGAGCAAATACCAGTAGGAATCCGTTGTTACACGGATGACACTAAATTGGGGCATAAAGTGGGAATAAGGTTCTATATTGAAGATCCAGAAACAGAAATATACCACCGTTTACCTAATCATAACACAAGCTTCCAGGCAGAAGTCCGAGCAATAATGGAATGTGTAAATTGGATTAGAATAAATATGGCGCCTACAGCTCTATATATATTTACCGACAGCCAGAAGGCAATTGGGGCGATATCAGGTGATAGAATTAAATCTAAGACCGTATTGGATTGTAAGATAGCTTTAACTTTATACTCTCCCAGAAGTAAGGTTTACATCATATGTGTAGCAGGCCTCTTGGAATATTGAAACCACAAAGATGCTATGGGGTGACTCTGATGAGAACAAGATGAGAAATCCCCTCAAAATGAACAAGTCTTAAGTTAGTATGATGGTACGTATTCTGAGTGGAAACACAGGATTACGAGCACATCTATACAAAATTGGCCGTGCGGATTCAGACGAATGTAGAGCATGTGGAGATACCAGCGAAACTCTGGAGCACTTACTTTGCCACTGTCAGGCATTCGTCGAAGTTAGATCCTAGTATCTTGGAAGTGATGTTATTCCAGAAATAGCATTCTTGACTAACACTGATTGGAAAATTCTTAAGAATTAAGTCCAGGATATTGAGTTTCTGAACATTGAAGAATAAGTGAACAATTTTTTATGAAAAGGAGCGCACAACAGGCCCAATAGTGGCCTAGGTGTATTTCATCGGATTTGATGTCCTATACATCCTCCTTTCAACCAAACCTAACATAACCTACTCCAAATATTGGTACTTACGTCTAAGTCAATATCTGGTGAGCTAGATCCAAAAAAATGTAAACACAGTATTGCTAGAATATTATCAGGTTTATAATGCAAAAATGTAAAAAATTAATTTTAATAAAATTAAAAAAAAAAAATAAATTACAAAATATTATTTTAGTTGGGAAATTCATTTTGTATAGTGTTGTTTCTGACATTCAAAAATTATAGAAAGATCCCGTTGAAATTTTTGTAACCTGATTTCGATCGTAACATTTTTTCAAAGTTCAATGCAATTTAAGACAAAACTTGAATTAAATTTGTATTTGGAGGAATATTATTGACGATAAATATTTAAAATATGCAGGTAATACTAGTATTTAATATAATATATTAACTTGATCTCCTTTTAAAATAATTATAACAAAAATTCTGATGTTGTTGTAGAAATCATTTAAAAAAATTTAAAATTTGCATGTATAATTTTGAATTTTTTTTCTTATAGTATACTAAATTTTAGAATATAACAGACCTATAAAAAATCGTTATTTGTCCAAGAAATTAACAGAACTTTACAAGTGTCCAAAACCAAACGATCGTTTGCTTAAATAAACAAAAATTTTTTAAATCTATACATAATGAAATTAATTTTAACATTTGTGGTCCTTTGCTTTTTGGCCATTTGCTCCTGTTGGCCAGTTGATAGTGGATATAGAAATACTCTGGAAGCTATTGATGGTGCCATTCGTGGTGATACAGACAATGTCGAACATTTGCGTTTAGTCCGCCAGTTTTATGGTGGTTATGGCTTCCCAGGTTATGGAGGTTATGGTGGTTATGGTTTCCCATATGGTGGTGGTGGCGGTGGATTTAGTAATTCTCAAGCCTCTGCATCTGCTTCATCCACAGGTGGCGGCTTTGGTTATTTCGGCTGATAATTCGCTCGAACAAATAAGTTATATGTACTGATATAAATTAATGTAATAAGTTAAGAAATAAATATTTAATAGAAATGAAATTGGTATTTGTATGTTTAACGGAATAGCAGGGAAAAAGGTAAGAGCTTAGGTTTATTAAATTGCTAAGCAGTTCGAAAAAGAGTTAATGCACATGTACAAGGCAATCATTGTCAGTAATATCTAACCATCTGGTTGATCCAAATGTGTATAAATAGGGTTATTCGTTACCAACGTACTCTTCTTAGCAGGAAGTGGAGACAGGTACCAAAATCACCTTTGTTACACATTTTTACCCCATAAAGGTACGAATTTCAAAAAAGTAACAGAGACCCATCTGCTCATTTTAAGAGTAGATACAGGTGCATTTAAAATTTTTCTTGTATCACTAATATTGTGCAACATAATTAAGAAAACCTGTTTTACCCGTTTTTCCCCTTTTTACCCGTAAATGTACAAATTTCCAAAAATCCCTCCATAGTGGATATACTACATAACCAAAAGCACATCTACTGTCAAAATTTCATGATTCTAGGTTCAGCCGTTTGGGCTGTGCGATGATGAATCAGTCAGTCAGTAAAGCTATATACATTTATAGATAAAATTATGGACATGAAGTCAAATTTTGAAGGGGCTTTGTGTAGGGGCTATGGTGAAATGAGACCCTATAATTATAAAATTCATGAGGGTCATCAGAGCTAGTATAGAACTTGGTTTTGCAGCTTTTTGTCGAGATACGATTATATTAAACATAATTATGAACTTGAAAGCCCTATTCGTCGGGTTCAGTTTTATGGGGCTAGGTGAAATCATTGAACGATGTTAACCATTTTTAATAGGCTTCGTCTCCGGTACCATAGAAGATCATGTGCCAAATTTCATTGAAAAATTGCAACCTGTAGTTTGATTCGGGGGTTCGGTTGTATGTGGGCTAGGTAACCGATGTTAACCATTTTCAATAGGCTTTGTAGAAGATCATGTACCATAGAAGATCATGTGCCAAATTTCATTCAATTATCTTCAAAATTGCGACCTATAGTTTGATTACAAGGTTTACAAGCCCTATTCAGGAGTTCAGTTTTATAGGGGCTAGGTGAAATAATGGACCGATCTTAACCATTTTCAACAGCCAAATTTCATTGAATTATCTGGACGGACGGACATAGATAAATCGACTCAGAAATGATTTTAAACCGATTGGTATACTTTAAGGTAGGTATAGGACCAATATTTTTGTGCGTTACAAACATCAGTGAGAGGGTATACCCCACTAAAGTGGTGTTGAAAAACGAAAAAGTACCAGAAAGTCCCCTTCTATAGATTTTGTTCAAACAGTCATAGAACAAAAACTTAAAAGTACCAAAAAGTCCCCTTTTACATGTTATCACTTACGCCGGGCTCTACATGCTTAATTGAATGTTTCTAGCTTCAATATTACAGAAAATTCAAAAAGTACCTTTTGAAGAACGAAAAAGTGTCCAAAAGTTCCTTTTTTCCTAGTTCTCAATTAATTAAGGCTCAAAATGCTTAATTTCATATTTTTACGTTCGATATTATTGAAAATTCAAAAGGTACCTTATGTATAACGAAAAAGTAGCAAAAAATCCATTTTATGTGTTCTCACTTACGTTCAGTATTATAGAAAATTCAAAAAGTACCTTTTAAAGTACGATAAAAGTTCCTTTTATAGGTTCTCATCTAATCCGGTCCCTACATGCAAAATTTCATATTTCTAGGTTCAGTATTATAAAAATTTCAAAAAGTACCTTTTGCAGTACGAAAATGTACCAAAAAAATCACTTTTTATAGGTTCTCACCTAATGCGGGCTCTAAATACTTAATTTAATGTTTCTAGGTTCAATATTATGGAAAATTCAAAAAGTACCTTTTTTAGAACGAAAAAGTACCAAAAAGTCTCCTTTTATAGGTTCGTACCTAATCCGGATCCTACATCCTAAATTTCATGTTTCTAGGTTCAATATTATAGAAAATTCAAAAAGTACCTTTTTAAAAACCAAAAATTACCAAAAAGTCCTTTTTTATAGGTTCTCACATAATCCGGACTCTAAATATTAATTTCACGTTTCTAGGTTGAATATTATAGAAATTTCAAAAAGTACCTTTTGTAGAACGAAAAAGTACCAAAAAGTACCC
This sequence comes from Lucilia sericata, assembly GCF_015586225.1. Lineage (NCBI taxonomy): Eukaryota > Metazoa > Arthropoda > Insecta > Diptera > Calliphoridae > Lucilia > Lucilia sericata. The sequence goes on along the minus strand of NW_023994898.1, from coordinate 53,757 downwards.
TTTTATAGGGTCTACACACTGCTTCATTGTACCCTATACAACTTTAGTGGGGAGAGTATATTGGGTCTGTGCTGATGTCTGTAACGCACAATAATATTGGTCCTATATCTACCTTAAAGTATACCTACCAAAAATTTTCATTACCTAGTAATCTAGAAAGTAATATTGGAATCTCGTGGAAACTAATTACTTTTGGGGTGAATAACTAATTATTTTTGTTCGACGAGGTTCAAATAATATGTACCTACCTTAAACAAATTAATAAATGGTTACTAATTTGATTACAAAAACTTTGCGAAATAACGAGTTACAACTAAGCCTACAAATATGTTATGTGATAGCTAGTTATTTTGGGCCGACTTTGTATGTAGAAAACAAAAAATAAAAAAAATTCCAGGCATTCAGTTGTTTTCTATGTTCCTCACTCCAGCCGCTTACTCGATGCTCCATTAACATGTTGCTTTTTGTAATTTTGAGAACGGCATTTTACAAAAAAATATAAATGAATGTCATTTTGAAAAAAAATAAGCAGTATCCAGCAGGGCTCGAACCACGAACCCCCTGTTTGTTAAATAAACGACCTAGACAATTGAGCCATAACAAATCCAAATTGTTTTGTTCTTTACCAGTAATAACCTATTCAGCTAAATGAAATAATGTGGATGATAATGAACACTCATTACCAAGTAATGTATGAAATAACTACTGGCTATTACCAAAAATTTCAGATTTTTTGCTGGGTATCGGCTTAGAATAATTTTCTGAGTCGATTTAGCTATGTCTGTCCGTCTGTCTGTCTGTCTGTCCATGTAAACCTTGTAATCAAACTACACGTTGCAATTTTGAAGATAATGCAATGAAATTTGGCACACGATCTTCTATGATATCGGAGACGAAGCCTGTTATCAATGGTTTACATCGGTCCATTATTTCACCTAGCCCCCATACAACTGAACCCCCAAATAGGGCTTGTAAACCTTGTAATCAAACTGGTCGCAATTTTATAGATAATTCAATGAAATTTGGCACATGATCTTCTATGGTACCGTAGACGAAGCCTATTGAAAATGGATAACATAGGTCCAGAGAATTGTTGAAGATTTGGATCCCGAAGATATCGGGATCTTCGTTTGAATATAACTGTGCGGCTATATTTTTCGGACTTGTGGATATGACTAATTTGTTGTTATGCCCTTTGAATTTTATTTCAATAAAGTCGGTGCTTTTGACACTAGGGTTCTTAAAATTTTCAACAACATGTATTTTGATGCAGTTGACTATTTTTAATCAAAAAGTCGATTTTAAATTTTTTTGGTTGTTACGTCTTTTTGCATTTCAGGTGACGATATTTAAATGTTTTTTTCTCGACTCGAAATTTAAAGAACACAGACACTGGACATATATATATATATAATTATACGCTTCACCTTAGTGAAAACGGTATATATAAGTTTGTCATTCTATTTGTGATTTCTATAATATAATTTTCTAGTCCTATAATGTACTATATATGTATGTATGTACAATATTTCGAGTACTTATAGATAGCGGAGTATTACTGGTTAGCATTTATTACTTTACGAAAGACTTCTAAGTGCAATACGGATTTATGTACCTGGAATTTACTTAAGAATTCTTTTGAATAACTTTGTATTAAAATTGAAAAAGGTGATATTTAATAAAAGAATTATATAGTATGTGTGAACATCTTAAATTCCGCGAAAAATTACTGAACACTAGTGCAGTTGTCGATTATTAGTTGCGCTTGTACATCAAATCAATAACCGTGATTGGTCTGTGATTATAGTCAATTTGTTAATAGCATAACACACTCCCTATTCATAAAACATGTAGAACCGCTTTTTTCATTCGAAATTTTTAGAAAACATTAATAATAATTATCAATTTATTTTAAAAAGAAACTCGCAAAAACTTAATAAAGTTCATGTACCTTGTTCCTTAGGAGCGCGTGTTGAGCGATTCACCAGTATTAAAATAATTATTATTTTATTTGATTAATTTTTTTCATTACACAGTACAATTACGATTTTAAATTTCAGGATGTATAAAACATGGCTATTTTTCAAATGCATCCATAGAATTAAATTAACTTTCAGATTAAAGACATCACTTCAATAAGAAATATTTGCTTATAAATAAGTAAGAACAAAAATCCTTATATTCATTATGAAATTATTGGCCGCAGTTTTAGTTATGTGTTCATTGGCGGTTGCCCTTAGCTGGCCTTTGGAAAATAACAATTTAGATTTGCTATTAGCAATTGATGAAGCAGCTCAGGGAGTTGACAGCAATGATCACATTCGTCTAGCCCGTCATCGCCATGGTGGTAGAGGTTATGGAGGCGGAGGCTATGGTGGTGGAGGCTATGGTGGTGGAGGCTATGGTGGTGGTGGATATCCTGGCGGCGGCTATGGTGGTGGCGGTGGTGGATATCCCGGCGGCGGCTATGGTGGTGGTGGTGGCGGATATCCTGGTGGAGGTTATGGTGGTGCTACTAGTAGTGCTTCAGCAAGTGCTAGTGCTTCAGCAACAGGCTATAGTGGAGGATATGGCAGATAAGAATTTACAATAATTTTAAATAAAAGTTATTTAATATTCTTAATATTGTTTTTGTTTAATTTGTTAGATACTAGCATACCCTGGGTGCTTCGATACCCTAACTTAAATTAAATACATACAAAATTTTGTTTACTTTTATAGAAAATTAAAATTGATCAAACTTTTTTTTAATGTTTCAGTTTTATACGTTCAATATCATGTGATTAAATTCGCATTCAGTAAGAAGCTTGTATTTTTAGTTTTATTCATTTAGCTTCTACATTATAGAAAATTTCGAAAGTACTATTTAAAAAAATTACTATAAAATACCTCTAATAGATTATCATTTAATCAAAAATTTTATGTTTCTGTTTTCAATATTATATACAATTCAAAAAATATAATTTGATGAATGAAAAAGTGCCAAAAGTCCCTTTCATTCACTAAAGTCCATACATTTTAAATTTTATTTTCAATATCTATGTTCAATATCGTAAAAATATCAAAAAGTACCATCGGATAAACGAAAAAGTACAAAAATCTCTCTCAATAAATTCTCATTTAATAAGGACCTTGTGTTCCGGTTAACCATTATAAAGAATCTAAAAGGTACCATTTTAAGAATAGAAAAATACCAAATAGTTCCCACTTACAGAATATTATTCAGTCAAGACCATGTATGTTACAATTTATAAGATAAAAAGTACTAAAAAGTTGTCTCTTAAAGAATCTTATTCAATGAGGACCGTGTATGTTTAATAATCAAGTGTTTTGAATTCATATTAAAGAACATACAAAGAGTATCATTTGAAGAAAGAAAAAGTACCAAAAGTGGAATAAATTTTACCCAAGTGAAAAGTACTAATAAAAAGAGTACAATTTTTCCCCTTTTCGCTTAGAAATATATTTTTCGAGAATTAAGTTTACAGAATGTTCCGTATTTAAATCTATATATCTCACTCAAACAATTCAAATCTGCATTCATTTGTTTCAGAAAAATAGTGCTTTCAAAAAGTACCAAACAATTTACTCGAATTTGGTCCTATATAGGCCTTAGTACTCAAATTCCAAAAGAATATATACCAATAGCTTATTTTGTGTGAGTAAGTAAACTACTTTTTCAAATCTTATAAAAATTGGCTCAATGAGTTTGAATAAAATTACATTTCCCGTTTATCCCCTTTTTAGTAATTACAGAGTTAGTCCGTATTTTAATAGGAATAATTCAATAAACCAAAAAAGTTTTCTTAATGTGCTAAAAAAAAGTACCATTACACCCAAAAAGGGCGGAATTTTAAAAAAGTACTAAACAGGTGTCTAATAATTTTGAGAGATGTATCCATAATATTTATAAAAATTTTATTATGTTAATTAGTTCAAAAGATATGTATAAAGGGCCAAAAAGGTACCAAAATCGCCTTTATTACAAATTGTTACCCCTTAAAAGTACGAATTTCAAAAAAGTACCAGACACCCATCTACTCATATTAAGAGTAGATACAGGTGCATTTAAAATTTTTCTTGTATTACTAATATTGTGTAAGATAATTAAGAAGTTTTACCCGTTTTTTCCCCTTTTTACCCGTAAATGTACCAAAAACACATCTACTGTCAAAATTTCATGATTCTAGGTTCAGCCGTTTGGGCTGTGCGATGATGAAATAATCAGTCGCTACTATTTTATATATATAGATTATTAAAGTTGATAATTCATAGAATACCGGGGCAAACTAAATTTTGTGGAATTTTAGAACAAGAGATCCAAATTTTAATAAAAAGAGCTTAATAGCACAAACTCAGAACGTCATAGGGGCATAATCTGGCGGAAATATGATATGATGGTTTATAATTTCTACAAATATGGTTTTCAGACCCTTTAAAGTTTATATATTCTGAATCCTTATAGATAAAGAAGTCAATTTGGTGATGTCCGTCTGTCTGTCTATATGTTTGTTAAAATAAATTTTCTGAAGACCCCAGATATGAATGGAATCCAAGTCGTTTATAATTCTAACAGATTATATTTAATTCAACAAAATCGGTCAAATCGGTTGATTTAAGTGGTCGTACCCACTGTTTCAATATTCCAATTGGCCTCATGGTATTCTCTAGTCTTTGTTTTAATTCAGCCCCGGTGCGTTGAACAGATTTGCATTTATCACGTTAACCTTCTCCAGCACCTATCTGTTTATTTACATTTACACTTTCTCAATTATAGCTCTCTCATACAGTTCAATACGATCTCAGATGTAATATTATCGGCTGATATCACCTTAATTCTGGATGTTGGCATCATATTTAATCCAATTTTTGTTAAACATTCTTAATAGTAGGACATCATCTACCTTGAAGCTAGTGCTGTGGTTAGGAAGTTAGTTCCAAGTTTCCAAGTTCCAAGTTTTCTAAGTAGATCCCCATACTATCATCCTATCTGGTACCAGAAGACATTGTTCCCGGCAATTCATGTGCTGTACATATTGATCCAACGGTCAATTCGGTTAACAAAAAGAGCGGCTCGTATCGCATTGTCTAATATCCTACATGCGTTTCTATTGGTAGAATGTTCAGCAATATTTCTAAAGTTTTGGTCGACGTAGTGGTAATGACACTACTTGCTCCCAAACAATTCTGTTATGTTGCAATTTTAATAGAAAGTAATCAGTTTATAGGCGCATAAGTTAGAATTGGTCAATTATGCATTTATGTAGTAAGACTACATATTAATTTCCGATCAAGAATTATTCATAGTTTTTTAACACTGTTGGTCACTGATATCGTTCTGTCCAAGAACCGGGGCTAAGTATGGGCAGAAAATTAATTAATTAAATTCTAAGTCCATATAGCCTTGTCCGCCCCTCTGTATGTTGAAAGCACGATAGAGTCCGATCAAATATTATCAAATAATATTCTCTATCGATGCAGTTTGTTTGGTACTGAAAACGAGCTATATCGGTACATGTTTTGATTTAATGTTTTATATGAACCTAAATCTCCTTACCAAATTTTATGAGGATTGGTCCATTATCGACCGTACATCCCATATAAGGTCCCCCTCAGAAAATTACTATAACGCTCATAACATGCTTGAAAATGATAGCTAAAACAAGTTTTAGGGGAACTAAAATCTCTCTGCCATAATTTATATAGATCGGCCCATAAGGTTCCCCTCAGAATATTACTTTAATGCTGATAACTTGCTTCATAAACAAGTTTTAGAGGAACTTAAATCTCTCTACCAAATTTTATGATGATCGGTCCATAATTGACCCTAGCCCCTATACAAGGTCCCCTTTTGAAAATGACTATGTCGCTTACAACTTTCTTCAAAATAATAGCAATGCAATGAAATTCGGCATAAACAAGTTTTAGCTGAACAAAAACCTCTCTGCGAAATTTTATGTAGATCGGTTCATAATTGATCCTACCCCTATTAATGGTCCTTTTCATAGAATGATTAGTTCTATGGGATCTAAAATCTTACTGTCAAATGTTATGAGCATTGGGCCATATTGGATCAAATCCTTCGTATAATGCTTAGAAAGCATTGATATTCGACATAACAAGTTTTATTGAAACAAATATCTTATTAGGATCGGTCAAAAATTTACCATAAGTAAATATATACCTGTTTCTAATATTTATGTCATAAATCTAGCCAATTGTTATTTCTTCCCTTAGGGAGAACCTGATTTCATTGCAGTAGAATATTGTAAAATCAATTCAAATATATTTGCTGATTATCATTATCTGGTAACTCTAATGGTTTCGAGCAATTAATTATAAATATATTTTATATTTTGTAATAAGATTGTTTTTTTTTAAACATAATTTAATTAAAATTTAATCTTACAAACTCGTAAACAATTTAAAAACCTGCTACAATGTTCAAATAAACAAAATTAATCATTTAGGTATTAACAGTTTGAGTTCAAAAGTTCTTACGAAAAAATATCAAGATTTTCGATGTTTATATTATAGATACAAGATTTAATAAGAAAAATATAAAATTAAAAAAATCTATAAAATATTGTTAAGTCATTTCTACTAAAGTATGATTCAGTGGTTTTTTTCGCATAAAGAATTCTAATTTATAGAAATAAATTATTTTTCAGACAATTAAACTTTATAGCGGGATGACAATAATAATTGACCAAATCATCAAATTTTGTTTTGTGTTCTTATTAAATCTTAAAAAATATAGTCTTCCTATTGTCATTATTAATTGTTTGTGTATTTCATTATTATTTTCGGAAAATTTATATGTTTATCTATATGTTCTACTGTATTATAAATTTATAAAGAATAAGTTTATTTGTTTGTGTTTTTTGTTGTTGTCTAAACTTAGACAAGAACTACTTTAAACATGTTAGAATATTTGAATACCTAATTAAGTTTGTTTTAGATGAAATTTGCGGTCACTATGCGTAAAATCCCCATATGAAGATTTTTTGCTCATTATATTATTTTAGTTGCTTAAAAATAAACAAACATATAAAAAAATAATAATAAAATAAAAACGTAATAAACTAAACAATAAACAAATAGACGAATACTTATACATACACGTATTACATACAATTAAACTGCCATAATGAAATGAGGGAGTTGTTGTTATTGATGCTTTTAACTTGTCAAACAAAATCATAAAAAGCCTACGAATATATAGTGGTAAAGACGACTTGTTAATCCCCTTTGCTTATATACCCTTCCAAAAAAATATAGGGGTTATAATGTGTTTGTCTTTCCGTTTGTAATACATCAAAATATTGGTAGTAGATTCTGGGTACTTGGAGATCGGTCCCCCTTAAAGCCATTAACTATATAGTAATAGGATGGAATTAAGAGAAAATTCAACAAAAACTACTTTTTGTAAAAGTATAATTGACTCAAGTCAAATCATCAAGAAAATCATATCGGTATAATTGCTTTCTGCGCAAGAAGATACCGGTGACAGACAAAGATAAATACCAGAAATTAAAATGGAGACACCATATAGAGGATAGGATCAACAAGGCACATCGGTGCTGGGCGATATATAGGAGAACTATAGGCATGAAATGGGATCTGAGTCCTACTATGACAAATTGGCTCTATAAAAGTTTAATTAGACCAATAATCTACAAGGAGTTCAGCGTACATGCTGCTTGAGTATAAGTAATGTCACCCATTGAAACATATTTAAAATATGAGACGGCGCTTACAGCCGAACGGCTGTTTCCTTTAGGCGAACTGGCCAAAAGCAGTTATAACTTTAAAATACTGATCCCAGATAAAATGTCTTGGTCAAGCGGAACATTAGAGCAAATACCAGTAAGAATCCGTTGCTACATGGATGGCTCTGAAATAGGGCGCAAAGTTGGTCTGGAGTCCTATATTGGAGACCCAGAAATAGATGATAGAATTAAATCTAAGAACGTATTGGATTGTAAGAAAGCTTTAAATGAATATTCTCCCAGAGGTAAGGTTTACATCATATGGATACCAGGCCGCTCGAGAGTAGTCGGGAACGAACGGGCGAATGTAATAACTTTAAAGGGAAGGGAGCTCGAGGTAGTTAACCTGACAAACGCAAAACCATTCGAAGCAACAAAAACTGCATTAAAAATATGGATGAGAGAATCCCATAAGGCCTCTTGGAATAATGAAACGGTGGGTAGAACCATAAAGATCCTATGGGGTGACCCTAATGAGAGCAAGACAAGAAATCTCCTCAAAATGAGCAAGCCCGAGGTTAGTATGATGGTACATATTCTGAGTGGACACACAGGATTACGAGCACATCTATACAAAATTGGACGTGCGAATTCAGACGAATGTAAAGCATGTGGAGAGGACAGTAAAACTCTGGGGTACTATCTTTCCCTCTGACAGGCAATCGTCGAAGTTAGATAAAAGCACCTTGGAAGTGATATTATTCCGGAAATCCTGACTAACACTGATTGGAAAATTCTTAGGAATTACGTCCAGGAAACTGAGTTTCTGAACATTGAAAAATAATACATTCAGTTTTTATTCATGAAAAGGAGCGTACAACAGGCTCGATAGTAGCCTAGGTATATTTCTTCGGATTTGATGTAGTTTACATTATCCTAACCCTAGAGAACTATATACCATGCTAATGAATTTCCTGTATACTGGAAGATTGGTAATGTAATGCTAATCCCCAAAAAGATAGAGGCCAACAAGTCTGAAAATTATCGCCCAATTTCAATTTATTTTGTACTTCTTTTTATTAAGGTCAGCACTCAGGAGATGATCCCGACGCATGCAGTGTATTGGAAAATAGGTTATTTGAGGGATGATATAGGGAGCAGTGTTCGTGGACATTCGATTTAAACTTATTGCTGGTGACAGGAAAGACTTCCGGGAGAGGTTTGTTACACATACGGACAGTACGATTAAAGAACGAATTCTTCATGTAATGCATTGTGATATCCACTGGCTAATCGATCATATATGAATGTGTTCTTGATATGCGGGTTTCGGGAATGAGATTCCTAATTCCAGAAGAACAGATTACATTGTAGTATCGATAAAACAGTAAAACAAACCCCACATTGCGACTCTTCTCCAATGAGTCATTAGGTTTGGATACCTTATTGTCACCGATAAGTCCTTCACCCTCTCCTGTACGCAGTAGAGGAGCCACTAAATACAGTTGTCATTTTAGGTCGGATATACATAAGTGTTTTAGATTGTATGAAATTCATATGGAGTGAAGTATGTATTACACCGATTAGAAACAAAACGAGACACTTGAATGCTTCTTTCGACACTTGAAATACATATGTGCGTAGTCAAGCGAAACTGAATTTTCATGTCCAGATCATCAAGAGCTTCTGATTCCTTGATATTCGTCGTGCGTTTGTATGTTAAGTCAGGACATTGAGTTTTACGAGCATTGCAATCAACACTGTTATGACGACCCAATCCGGAAATTGCTACTAAATCTAGGTTAAGCGATTCATTCATGTTTTGTCTCATTGCCCCAATCTCCAAAAGTCTTGGTCTATAATTGAATGAATAAAAATGGCAAATGTTGTTGTTATCCGCAAAAGAGTAGATAGGGTTGGAAGTTCGACATACATCATTTAGAAATATGAGATATAGAGTAGGAGAAAGAACGGAGTATTGCGGTACCCATGAATATATTTTGAATTCTTTTGGTGAGATCCTATCTATAGCAATTTGTATAAACCGATTATTGAGAAAGCTCGATATGAATCGAGAGAAGCTTTTACCGACACCAAAAGCAATTAGTTTTGATAATAGTGCATTCCATAGGAATGTAATTGCACCATTTTTCCGCTAGTAGGTCTCCCGTAGAACGACCGCTACGAAAGCTAAAGTGGCGATCTTTAAATCAATTGTTGGACTCTAAATACCTGACAAGATGGTAATCCAAATTTGTCGGCTTGTCGAACGCACAATCGCCTATCCCTTTTTATATCAATAAAATACGACAAAAACTAGTTTTATAAGAACTAAATTCTTTGTATCAAATTCCATTAGATACAATAAGGTCTCCTTTACATGTAGGCTTTTACCTCTGCAGCTAAAATTCGACATACCTATAGGAACCAACCCACATAACCCTAGAAACGGTTTATCTGTCTCTTATAGGAAACTTTCTTATCGCTGATTTTTTATCAGCAGATCTAAATTGGAGGAAAAAGTAAAAACTTATGTAACGACTTGTCAAAAATCTTTTCAAAATTTAGGCATATACATATTAATAAAGTAAAAGTGTCAAATAATTTAAAAAATTTAATTTAAATTAATGTTAATAAACCGGAAACAAATAATATTTGCTAAATGACAAATGACAACAAATAATGATGAGAAGCAAAATTTTCTAAAAAAAAAAATAATGACCCGTATAAGTCGGTGCTGTAGGGTAGAGGAAAAAAACAATATCAGAATATGTACATAGTTCATAATGAAATTAGAAATACATAGTGGCAATAAATAAAGCCGGCTTAATAAAAATTAAATCCAAATCTTACAATAATGACCCTTGGATATGTTGTTTATTAAATATATTTTATACATATCGAATTATCTATTTTTTGTTTTTTAATAGTTTGTGTTTATAGCATTATCGTTTTTTAATATATATTGCTGATTACGAAGAACAGATTTCACCAGATATTGCATGCGAATGTGTGTGTGAGTATGGAAGTTTTTGAGGAGTGCGAGTGTGCGTTTGGTTGTCGTAACAAAAATTGTGATTTTTGCGAGTATTTCATACTTTAGTTTGTGTGTTTGTATATCAAATGTTGTTGTAGTTTTATTTGACAAAACAAAACAGCAACAGTGGTATAGATACAGCGTACGATTTAGTGAATGAACGAAAGTCACCTATCTTTTTTTTCATTTTTTCATATATAATAAGGCAGCGAAGATTGCAAAACCAACAGAATCAAAATAGATTTCTAGTGAATAGTTCACAGAAGTTCCCAAATTATTTATTTATTTATTTGCAAAAAAGAAACTAAACAAAATGCGTTTCCTAGTGTGTTGTGTTTTGTTGGCCGTTGTCGCCGTTGTTGCTGCTATTCCTGCCAATTTTGAGGAAGTACCACAATCTTTATACGATGTAGATGTACAAGGTCATGAAAATGTTGGTGATCGTGAAGCCCGTCAATTTGGCTACGGTGGTTATGGTGGCTACCGTGGTGGTTATGGCGGTTTCGGTGGCTACCGTGGAGGTTATGGCGGTTTCGGTGGCTACCGTGGCGGTTATGGTGGTTTCGGAGGCTACCGTGTCGGTTATGGTGGTTTCGGTGGCTACCGTGGTGGTTTCTACGGTTAAACGGATTATATTATTTAAATGAAAATGCTCAATATATGACTGTATTACTTGTGATTTAACGAAAAAATTATAAATATAATTATCCTTTTTTTGAAGGACAAACTAAAAAATATTTTTTTTTAATTTAAGTGTGAAACTAAAAAACTTATATCATCAAGGATTAAGTGATTAGATTCGTTAGTCGTGGTCACAGTTGTTCCATTGACACTCCACCTTTATCCTTAATCTGAGTTCTCATGTTACTCTTGGAGACTATAGCACATTTGTTAAGATGAAGGTAAGACTTCCGACACTTCCGACCCTCTTTAGACAGACTATAACTAATGAAGGAGACTAGCGGAACATTCTTCGTATAAACAATTTCTTCAGTAACTTTTAAGTGGGTAGGTAGTATGAAGATCTCCATATAATTATATAGTGTCCATTTTATCAAGGGTTAATAGAGTCAATGTCCTTTTAAGTGAACAATAGAGCCAACGCGATATGAATATTCTACATTTGGGAATTGGAGTCTCTAAAGTTTCGATTTTTTAACCAAGACTTTTTCTGAATATTCATTTGCAAAATATCTTCTATTTAATGCAATTGAGAAATCATTTCGACCTTAACACATTCATAGCAGAGCATTGAAAAATGTTTAACCGCATAGGTAGTTACTAATGGACGACGTCTTGATATTTATCATCAATTATTTGAAAAAGTTTCAAAATGTGTCAATTTAAATTATGTCCTTTAAACAATATCTTTATTAAGTTTTACATCGATTCCCAAAATGTTAAAAAAATTCCTTTGGCCACCCAGTAAAAAAAGATCGAAGTACGAATTACATTTATTTTCCTTGATGATATGTACATCAAATGATGCGACATTACGAGGCTTATTAAATCACATTTCTTTATATAAAAGCAATATATATTTGTGCCAAATTTTGTATCTATATCGCAGTTTGGTAATGAGTAGTATGCGTGAGAGTGATTTTCGGAAGGGGACCTTGTATGGGAGCTATGACCTATTATTATCCGACCGTAAAAATAATTACAGTAACATTTCTGTATACAAAAGCAATATTTGTGACAAATTTTGTAAGTATATTATTATATGGAAATGAATTATGTATGTGAATTTAAGTGATGTTCGGAAGTTCCCATATAAGGGAGCTATGACCAATTATGATTGATTGATTGATTGAGAAAATTGTATAAAATCTATTGACATAGAACTTTAATTTGTAAAATTTTGTAAAGATATCGACATATGAAGGGATGTTATTAATAATAAATATGTATGTATGTACATTTCTATGGGTGGTATATGAATTGTTCTTAACAGAATTGATCCTTGCATCAGGATCTATATGTCTGGTAAATTTCAACAATTTATCTGCAGGAGTTTATGTAAAAAGTAGAATATATAGAGTAGATATGTGAAAAGCACAATGTTTTTTAAGGTTTTCTCAAATTTTTACTTATAACTCTGAATCTGTTTTACCGATCTTGCGATTTTCAATACCAAACTGCTTAGGACAACAATAAATATTTTGGGTGAATTTCATTAAGTTTCATTGCTTTGGTTGTGAGCGTGTTTTATACAGGCAGACAGACAGACAGACATATCTAAATCGACTCAAAATTTCCTCGTTCTCGGATTAATATTTCCCAGTGTTACAAACGAAATGACAAACTTATATGTATGAATGTACATATATACCCTCCATCACCACTGATTGTGATGGAAGATATAAAAATTTTAAATTTAAAAATAGTTTTTGAACTTTAAACGCTTATAACTATCAGATGGAGTTACCTTTGGTCTTAAAAATGTTATTCTTTCGAATATTGTAAGTACAATTTAAGTTCGGTTTCATAAGGGTTAAGTAAAATAGCATATAGTAGTGATATAGGCGAAACTCTTCTCTTCACACAGACGAGTTCTGAGAGAATAAAACACACTTGAGAGAACTAAACGCACTCACAAAACTTTAAATTTTCTTCGCGAAATTGCGAGGATATTAGCACTTAATAGTTTTTCTTATCACTTAAACTTAATATTTATTATTTTTTGCCACACTTTTGTTCTATTTAAAACCATGAAAATAATTTATATTTTACAAACGAAAAAAAAAATATTTTTTATTCTTTGACATTTCATTTTAATTTAAACTAAAAAAAGAAAAGTTGTAAATTTTCGTATTGAAAATGAAAAAAGTATTTCACATACTTTTTTTCTTTTTCCATTAGTGCAGAAAAAATAACAAAAAGGCGTGTTTATAATATGTTTTAAGATGAAATATCTTCTGAAAAAAATTAATTAACTAATATTTTCATTCACTAGTATATGAAATCCTAGTAATAACATACAAAAAATAACGTATCAAAAATACATTTATTATATAGTACTTTTTGAACAACTGTGCTTATTTCTGGGCTTCTACTAATACATTCTCACCAGTTAGGTTTTTGACAGGGGACTTAGGTCTTTGACAATCCCTTTCGCCTATATGCTACTATATGTAAAATAGTGAATTACCAGAACTTGTGACGTAATGGGAAAATATCGAAAGCAGGCGTAGTTTCAGTGTGGCACTATCTTAAGTTCTATAACATGTTTTTTAAAGGAGGAGTGATAAGAAAAATCTTTACGTTTAAAGTTTTTCATAAATTCTTTAATAAAATATATTATTTATTAAAAAATTGATTTATGGATATAATTCTACAGTTTTATGAATATAATTCTACAGTTTTGTTTCGTGACCCAACCTTTAAAATCGATGTCTTCCGATTCGAATGAAATTTGCACCAAGGTTAGTACTATTGGACTGCAGGCCAGAAACAAATCCCACTAAGTAAAAACAAAGCTCTTAAAGGAAATGATCTTGGCAGTCTTTTGAGCAAAAAAAGCAACAAAAACGAAGATTTTGAAAAAATAAGGGAATGTGAAGTACCCGCTCGCATTTCATTAAGCGACTAATTTGTAAGATTTCTACTGAGTAAAAAAAAATTAAAAAAATTGTGAAACACTGAAGAAATAGCTATCTGAACTCCTTTGAACAATTTTTGCTAGGACCAATATTTAAGTTACATTTATTTGAATAAAACTCTATATGACCAAAATGTCCAACTTTGACCCCCTCTAAGTAAGGCAGTTCTTGACCGATAGAGCTAAACATTTGTGCAAATTTTATTCAAATCGACTTTTAGAGTTAGGTCAGTTGACACGAAATTGCATTAACATTTTCAAATAGTAAAAATTTTCACGTGACGATATCTAGAATCTCAGATGTCATGGAGAAATTCTAAGATTCGAATTCAGCGTCACCTCAATCCTTTAGAAAAGCCCCCTTCACATGAGCACACAAGTAATATTATCTGACAAAATTTTGTCTTGAAGAGTGCGAATGAGATCGTCTAAACTTAAGCCCCCTTTACACGAGCACCCAAATTTGTAGAAGGTGTAGAAGAGTACAGATTGGATCGTCTAAATGCTATATGTAATGAAACCATCACACATTAAGAGAAAATACGGATGGAAAATTTTATTTCGTTTTTTGAAATGATATCGTCCAATCGTGTAAACACAAAAAATATAAATCATACGACTTTTATTCTCGTTTTTGTCATACGTAAAGTGTGATCGAGTAATGAGCCCTTTATTAAATACGTATGTATATTTTGTTCATATCCAATTATATATTTTTTGTTTTTTACTATTGCATGTTAGTGTGTGTGTGTGTGTGTATGTGTATGGAAGTTTTTGGGAGTGCGAGTTTGGTTGTCGTAACCAAAATTGGGATTTTTGCTATTATTTTATATCTCTGTTTGTATATACATATGTGTATCAAAAGTTGTTGTAGTTTTATTTGACAAAATAAAACAGAAGCGGTTTAGATACAGCGTACGATTTAATGAATGAACGAAAGTCCCCTATCTTTTCTTAATTTTTTCATATATAATGAGGCATCGAAGATTGCAAAATCATCAGAATCAAAATAGATTTCAAGTGAATAGTTCACAGAAGTTCCCAAATTATTTATTTGCAAAACAAAACTTAATAAAATGCGTTTCCTAGTGTGTTGTGTCTTGTTGGCGGTTGTCGCCGTTGTTGCTGCCATTCCTGCCAATTTCGAAGAAGTACCACAATCTCTATACGATGTAGATGTACAAGGTCATGAAAATGTTGGTGATCGTGAAGCCCGTCAGTTTGGCTATGGCGGTTTCGGCGGCTACCGTGGTGGTTATGGCGGTTTCGGTGGCTATCGTGGTGGTTATGGCGGTTTCGGTGGCTACCGTGGCGGTTATGGTGGTTTCGGAGGCTACCGTGGCGGTTATGGTGGTTTCGGTGGCTACCGTGGTGGTTTCTACGGTTAAACGGATTATTTTATTTAAATAGAAAATGCTCAATATATGACTGTATTAATTGTGATTTAATGAAAAAAATATAAATATAATTATCCTTTTTTTGAAGGACAAACTAAAAAATAAATACCGAAGTTTTAATATATTCAATTTAAGTGTGGAACTACAAAAGTTATATCATCAAGGATTAAGTGATTAGATTCGTTAGTCGTGGTCACAGTTGTTCCATTGACACTCGACCTTTATCCTTAATCTGAGTTCTCATGTTGTTACTCTTGGCGACTATAGCACATTTGTTGTAGGTATGACTTCCGACGCTCTTTAGACAGACTATGACTAATGAAGGAGACTAGCGGAACATTCTTCGTATAAACAGTAACTTTTAAGTGGGTAGGTATATATAGCTTTGTCATTCCGTGTGTAACACCAAGAAATATTCATCTGAGACCCAACAAAGTATATTCTGGGTCCTTATCAAATTCTGTGTCGATTTAGCTATGTCCGTCAGTCTATGTAAAACACGCTCAACCAAATTCACCCAAAATATTCTACATTTTCCTAAGTTGTTTGGTATTGAAAATGAGCAAAATCAGTTCACGTCGGGAAAAGTTATGAATCAAAATTTAAAACAAACTCCAAAAAAATAAGCATTTTTTACAAATTCTGATGTAATTTTCTCGAAAACTATGATCAATTATGGACCGATAGAAAAACAATTTCACAGTAATATTTCTGTGCAATACTTGTACCAATTTGTATATGATTATCTTAATTTAGTAATGAGTTGTATGGGAGCTATAACCAATTTTGGACCGATCCAAAAAAACTTGCATAGTAATATTTCTGTATATAAGAGAAATACCTGTACCAAATTTTATATGGATATCTTAATTTAGTAATGAGTTATGCGCATTTAAGTGATTTTCGGGAGGGGACCTTGTATGGGTGCTATGTCCAATTATGGACCGATCCCGAAAATTTTTCCTCTGAATAAATTCTGTTGACACAGGATTTTAATTTGTAAAATTTTGTGAAGATATCGACATTTTCACGGAAGTTATTAACAAAAAACCCATTTTCCGGGAATATGTACTTTTGTATGGGAGGTATATGAAATTGTGGACCGATTCCAGCAATTTTCAGTAAAGATCAAGCTCTTCTGTAGAAACGAATGTATGGTGATTTTCATGGAATTATCTTGCATAGTTTTCGAGAAAATTACATCAGAATGTGTAAAAAATGCTTATTTTTTTTTTAGTTTGTTATAAATTTTGATTCATAACTTTTCCCGACGTGAACCGATTTTGCTCATTTTGAATACCAAACAACTTAGGAAAATGAAGAATGAAGAAGATTTTGGGTGAATTTGGTTAAATTCTAGTGCTTCGTTTTATCGTGAGCGTGTTTTACACAGACAGACGGACATATCTAAATCGACTCAGAATTTTATAAGGACCCAGAATATATACTTTTTTGGGTCTCCAAATCGACTTTTAGAGTTAGGTCACTTGACATCAAATTGCATTAACATTTTGAAAAAGTAAAATTTTTCACGTGACGATATCTAGAATCTTAGATATGATAGAGAAATTCTAAGGTCAGATTCGAATTCAGCGTCATTTCAATCCTTTAGAAAAGTATACTTTGGTCTCTGAGTTAAAAATTTGACGGCCTGTGTAATTAAATCCAAATCTTACAATAATGACCCTTCCATATGTTGTTTAAGCCCCCTTCACACGAGCACACAAGTAATATTATCTGACAAAATTTTGTCTTGAAGAGTGTGAATGGCATCGTCTAAACTTAAGCACCCTTTACACGCGCACCCAAATTTTGTGTAGAAGGTTACAGATTGGATCGTCTAAACGCTATATGTAATGAAACCATTACTTTTCTTCATTTTTTCAAATGATTCAAAAAACAAGCAAGTCGCATTGGAGCAGGGATGTATTTTTACGTAAACGCAAAGGAAAACAGCTGTTTTCATCATACTTTGTAATTGTTTTATACCAGTCGTGTAAACACAAAGCCATACGACTTTTATTCTCGTTTTTGTCATACGTAAAGTGTGATCGAATGAAGGGCCCTTTATTAAATACATATATTTTGTTCATATCGAATTATCTATTTTTTGTTTTTTAGTAGTATGTATTTATAGCATTATAATTTTTTAAATATTTTGCTGTTTACGTAGAATATATTTCACCAGATATTGCATGTTAGTGTGTGTGTGTGTGTGTATGTGTATGGAAGTTTTTGGGAGTGCGAGTTTGGTTGTCGTAACCAAAATTGGGATTTTTGCTATTATTTTATATTTCTGTTTGTATATATGTGTATCAAAAGTTGTTGTAGTTTTATTTGACAAAATAAAACTACTTCCCAAATTATTTATTTATTTGCAAAACGAAACTAAATAAAATGCGTTTCCTAGTGTGTTGTGTTTTGTTGGCCGTTGTCGCCGTTGTTGCTGCCATTCCTGCCAATTTTGAGGAAGTACCACAATCTTTATACGATGTAGATGTACAAGGTCATGAAAATGTTGGTGATCGTGAAGCCCGTCAGTTTGGCTATGGCGGTTTCGGCGGCTACCGTGGTGGTTATGGCGGTTTCGGTGGCTATCGTGGTGGTTATGGCGGTTTTGGTGGCTACCGTGGCGGTTATGGTGGTTTCGGAGGCTACCGTGGCGGTTATGGTGGTTTCGGTGGCTACCGTGGTGGTTTCTACGGCTAAACGGATTATTTTATTTAAATAGAAAATGCTCAATATTTGTATGACTGTATTAATTGTGATTTAACGAAAAAAAAATATAAATATATTTTGCCTTTTTTGAAGGACAAACTAAAAAATGAATGCCGAAGTATTAATATATTTATAATTTAAGTGTAGAATTAAAAGACTTGTATAATTTAAGCATTAAGTGATTGGATTCGTTAGTCATGGTCACAGTAGTTTTACTGACACTCGGACATTTATATTACGCCTTAGTTCTCATGTTACTCTTGGAGACTATTGCTCATCTGTTGTAGGTAAGAAACACTGCTGCCTGTAGTCAGACTAGGACTCCTTTTTTATACTGTATAGATTATGAAAGAAACTAGCGAAACATTCTTCATATAAACAATTTCTTCGGTAACTTTTAAGTGGGTAGGTTGTATGCCGATCTGCATCTAATTATGTAATGACCATATTTGTAGCAAATTTTTATCAAGGATTAATAGAGTCAATGTCTTTTTAAGTAAACAATAGAGACAGCGTAATTTGAATATTCTTTAAAGTTACTATTTTGTCTTCTTCTTATTGCAATTGAGAAGACATTTTGACCTTATAACATTCACAGCGGAGCCTTGAAAGTTGTATAACCATCAATGTAGTTATTTAAAACGTCTTGATACTTATCATCATTATACCCTACACCACTATAGTGGGAAGGGTATTATGCGTTTGTGCTGATGTTTGTAACGCACTAAAATATTAGTACTATACCCACCTTTAAGTATACCGATCGACTCAGTATCACTTGCTGAGTCGATTTAACGATGTCCGTCCGTCCGACCGTCCGTGTGTCCTTGTAAACGTTGTTATCAAAGTACAGGTCGCAATTTTCAAGATAATTTGATGAAATTTGACACATTTGATGAATTTTGACCCAAGGACGAAGCCTACTGAAAATGGTTAAAATCGGTTCATTATTTCACCTAGCCCCATACAACTGAACCCCCCGAAAAGGGCTTTTGAGCTCATAATTCTATATAATATAAATGTATCTCGATAAAAGTTAGCACAACTAAGTTTTATACAAGCCTTGATAACCTTGCCGAATTTTGAAATGATCGGACTTCATTTGACCCTAGCCCTATACAAAGCCCCCCTTCGGAAAATGACTTGAATATCCGCAATTCACTTATTAACAATGTTATTGCAATGAAATTTATCACAGACAAATATTATATAAATATAAATCTATCTAGCCCATTTTATCGGGATCGGTTCACATTTGCTCCTATCCCCCATATAAAGCCTCTTTCAGAAAATTAGTTTTTCGTCAATAAATTGTTTAAATAAATCGGAATCAAGGTAATATTCAAGATAAATGCTTTATTATGAAAAATAGATCACATAATATTCATAACTGGTGTAGGGTATCATATGGTCGGCTACCGACTATACTTTCTTACTTGTTCAAATTATGCCTTACTTTGACCATACTACAATAAAACAAACTACTACCTTTATATGATCGATAAACTATAAATTTTGTCAAATAATACACCAAAATCAAAAAAATAACCTCAAATTTGCAGTCACCTAGGAAATAGCAAAATTTTTTATACGGGAGGTACCATGCCAACTATAGACGTCCGCCCCTTTGGTCCACAAACGTTCATATGGATATCAAAGTTGTCCATACAAAATTTTAGGGTTCTAGCTGTTGTAATTTCTGAGATATGCGAATTTTAATACTTATTTTGAATGTGGGCGTCGGGCTAATGTCGAAAATGTGTAGAAAACTTATAAAAACCATATTTTTGTTAATTTTTTCCCAAAAAAAAACATCACGTTCACTTTATAGAGGGTTGCGTTGTTCACTCTTTAGAGTCACTAATGTTAAATTTTAGGTGTTCATATTATCCAGGAGTTCATATTATCCAGTGTTTACTCTATACCGACTCGACTATATAGATATTTTATATAAATACCGTTCATCACATATTTGCCAGAGCTTCAATACAAATTCCATTAGAAATCGATTATACCATGTTGAACAAGTTTTACAATATCCAAAACTACAAAGTACATACCACCTTATTATTATTTTGGATTTTAAAGTATGCTTTAAAGCGCAGACATCAAAATTGTCGAAAATATTTTCTGTGGTTCTACTATATAAATTAGTATTAATAATAAAATACCTTATAGAAGGAGGATATTTCAGATTCGTTATAGCCGAATATAGCACTCTAACTTGTTGAGTGTAATAATTAAAAAAACTGAAATTTGTCGAGCCCGTTCGATTCAAAGTTATGCCATATAGTTTTAAAAAGCCGGACTAAACTATATTATCCCGAACGGTCCAGCCTTTTAGAAATACCAGACTTTTTTAAAAACAAGCAAGAGTGCTTGTGCTGTGTCGAATCTTATTAACCCACCATCAAATCATGTGTCTTAAAATTCAAGTGAATTTTGGAAAATGTATAAATAGATGTTTTTGCTACCACAATTTAAACATTTATAGGATTTTTTCTGAACTGATTAATCATATATAAATAGTAATATAGTCATATTTAATAAATTTTTTAATGATTTGATTTCCTGTAAATTTACTTATGGTCAATTTTGGACCGATCCTCCTAAGATTTTACAAAGAATGCCCATGCTTTCTTAGACTTATATGAAGGCTTTGATACAATACGGCCCGATGCTCATAATGTTTGACAGAAAGATTTTAGATCCTATAAAACTAGTTCATGACGAATTTGATCGATATACTGGTATTTTTCAAATATGGGACGATCTAAATAAAATATTGGGGAGATATTTTAGTTCCCAAAAAATTAGTTTAAGTTGAATTTCGTTGCTTAACTATTATTTTGAAGCAAGTTTTAAGAGTTAAAGTAATTTTCTGAAGCCTTATATGGGGGCTAGGGTCAATTATTTGCCGATTTGCAAAAAAAAAAAAAATTAGCAGAAAGATTTATGTTCCTCTAAAACTTGTATGTCGAATTTCTTTGCATTGCTATAATTTTAAAAGCAAGTTATCTTCTATCTATCTATCTATCTATCTATCTATCTATCTATCTATCTATCTATCTATCTATCTATCTATCTATCTATCTATCTATCTATCTATCTATCTATCTATCTATCTATCTATCTATCTATCTATCTATCTATCTATCTATCTATCTATCTATCTATCTATCTATCTACTATCTATCTATCTATCTATCTATCTATCTATCTATCTATCTATCTATCTATCTATCTATCTATCTATCTATCTATCTATCTATCTATCTATCTATCTATCTATCTATCTATCTATCTATCTATCTATCTATCTATCTATCTATCTATCTATCTATCTATCTATCTATCTATCTATCTATCTATCTATCTATCTATCTATCTATCTATCTATCTATCTATCTATCTATCTATCTATCTATCTATCTATCTATCTATCTATCTATCTATCTATCTATCTATCTATCTATCTATCTATCTATCTATCTATCTATCTATCTATCTATCTATCTATCTATCTATCTATCTATCTATCTATCTATCTATCTCTATCTATCTATCTATCTATCTATCTATCTATCTATCTATCTATCTATCTATCTCTATCTATCTATCTATCTATCTATCTATCTATCTATCTATCTATCTATCTATCTATCTATCTATCTATCTATCTATCTATCTATCTATCTATCTATCTATCTATCTATCTATCTATCTATCTACTATCTATCTATCTATCTATCTATCTATCTATCTATCTATCTATCTATCTATCTATCTATCTATCTATCTATCTATCTACTTCTATCTATCTATCTATCTATCTATCTATCTATCTATCTATCTATCTATCTATCTATCTATCTATCTATCTATCTATCTATCTATCTATCTATCTATCTATCTATCTATCTATCTATCTATCTATCTATCTATCTATCTATCTATCTATCTATCTATCTATCTAGCTATCTATCTATCTATCTATCTATCTATCTATCTATCTATCTATCTATCTATCTATCTATCTATCTATCTATCTATCTATCTATCTATCTATCTATCTATCTATCTATCTATCTATCTATCTATCTATCTATCTATCTATCTATCTATCTATCTATCTATCTATCTATCTATCTATCTATCTATCTATCTATCTATCTATCTATCTATCTATCTATCTATCTATCTATCTATCTATCTATCTATCTATCTATCTATCTATCTATCTATCTATCTACTATCTAATCTATCTATCTATCTATCTATCTATCTATCTATCTATCTATCTATCTATCTATCTATCTATCTATCTATCTATCTATCTATCTATCTATCTATCTAGCTATTCTATCTATCTATCTATCTATCTATCTATCTATCTATCTATCTATCTATCTATCTATCTATCTATCTATCTATCTATCTATCTATCTATCTATCTATCTATCTATCTATCTATCTATCTATCTATCTACTATCTATCTATCTATCTATCTATCTATCTATCTATCTATCTATCTATCTATCTATCTATCTATCTATCTATCTATCTATCTATCTATCTATCTATCTATCTATCTATCTATCTATCTATCTATCTATCTATCTCTATCTATCTATCTATCTATCTATCTATCTATCTATCTATCTATCTATCTATCTATCTATCTATCTATCTATCTATCTATCTATCTATCTATCTATCTATCTATCTATCTATCATCTATCTATCTATCTATCTATCTATCTAGCTATCTATCTATCTATCTATCTATCTATCTATCTATCTATCTATCTATCTATCTATCTATCTATCTATCTATCTATCTATCTATCTATCTATCTATCTATCTATCTATCTATCTATCTATCTATCTATCTATCTATCTATCTATCTATCTATCTATCTATCTATCTATCTATCTATCTATCTATCTATCTATCTATCTATCTATCTATCTATCTATCTATCTATCCTATCTATCAATCTATCTATCTATCTATCTATCTATCAAATCTAATCATCATCTATCTATCTATCTATCTTAGAAGTATACAGTAAAATTCATTTTGCAATTCATGTGAATATTTGGTAATAAATTAACAGATTAGCATATGACCCCCCTTTTAAATACATTGACCTCCCTGTGAACATGACAAATTCTGACATCCAATTGAATATGGTGGTGATAAAATGGGGGAGCTTGACACCTCCCATAAACACAAAAATATGAATCTGGCAAACTATTAGATTATTCAAATTATTCATAGTTTGCATTAAAATCAAAATTGACGTTTCGAAAAATTGGCGAACTTGCAATAGTTGGCGAACTTGCATTAAAATCAAAATTGACATTTCGAAAAATTGGCGAACTTGCAATAGTTGACGTCGCATACATATGAAGTAAATACAAAAAATCTTATATCTGTGAAACTATTACAGCTAGAATGTTCAAAAATCGTAAAGTGGGTTTATTATTTACATCGATTTTAGGGTAGCAAAGCACACTGGGTATAGCTAGTTTAATATAAATATTACAGTTTAGCAAAGAAAAAAAAATTCCAATATATTTTTTAACAACAATAATATTTTTTGACGCAAATTAAAAACAAAAAAAAAATAATCTAAAATCTTTATCCATAGTGACCACCACGTCTATAACCGCCACCACGTCCATATCCACCACGACGTCCATAAGCGCGAGCTAAACGATCACCAACATTTTCATGACCATGGCCAAGATCATCGACATCCAAAAGCGATTGTTGTTGTTCCTTAAAAGGTTTTACGGTAATGGCCGAAACGGCAACAATGGCCACCAGCAAAAAACACAATACAAAACGCATTTGCAACATTTTAATTTAATTATTTTATTTGTTTTATAAAAAACTTAATTTGCTGCAATAGAACTGAAATGCTGAATTAGAAGATTTAAACTGTTAGAATCACTTTGATATTTTCATGATTTTATATTAAAATCTAATTTGAATAAGAGTGTTGACTGAAAACGATTCTAAATTGCACTACACAATAAACTCAGGCGCCGATAATATAAGATAAATTATAAAAATTTTTATACCAATAATTTCTAAAGAATATTCTGGTTATATTCAGGTTTTCAACAAATTTGCCATTTAAAACAACAAAACACCATAAAGATGAACCAGTCTTTAGTTCTATTGTTCATCATGATTGATTTGACAATTAATTGGTCTACTATTAAATGCGTTTTTTTTTTATTGAATTAAATTAAAAATAGAAATCACATATTGAATGCAAATAATAAATTGTATACCCTACATGCACATCTTTTATTTGCAGGGTACACTTATTGGTGTAGAACTTCTTGGGCGTTATTGATATTGTTTGTTATTGTTGTACTTGACAACCTGTATCAATTGACGTTTTTGGGTACTTTTTTTGCTTGTTTCATTACAAAATTATTTCAAAATAAATAAACTGTTGTTTACAAACAAATTGCATAAAAATTAACAATAATTAATTAAAAACTGTTATTTTTTATTGAAAGCATTCAAGTTTTAATGATCATGACAATGCGATCTTAATGATATAATACTTTGATTTGGGACAATCAATATTGTGGCTAAAGTAAATTTTGGAAATTTCAATAATAAAAATTGTTTTGAATATAAATAGATACAAAACAGAATAAATTTACTTAGTAAATCATTAATTAGATTCGATAAACATTTTTCTAATATATGCATTTGTATCATTACCGATCATATTTGAATTTTGAAAGGGACTAAGGATTTAACCTCATATATTGATGGTATGACATCTAAAATTCATATTGAATTAAAAATGAAGATTTAATATCTGTTATGTCTTATTCCCACTTAGAGATATCTTAACCTAAAGTTTGATACAATTCTACAAAAATCGATTTTACCTTTTCTCAAACTTTAGGTCGAAAACGTAAAAAGTCAGATTCGTATTCATTGTTGGTATGAAATTTCCATTATTTATATCGTTTGTTCTATGTTAATAATAGATTTATGAAACTGATATTCTATAAGGGCTTAGATCAATTGTAAGTCAAACTTTATATAATCAAATGAGACATTGATTGACGATTTAGAATAGTCCATCCATTTTTCCGTTATCACAATTGTATGATTATTCTTTTTTAAGCATGGATACACAAATAATTCTAAAGAGAGCCTACATTTAACTTAAAAAATATATCCTTGTAAAGTGACAGAAAAGAGCTATTTCAAAGTTTGCTACAACTTCAAGATACTGACAGTCAGAATCCAAATTAAATAGAGAACAATCTGCAAGATAAACAGGTAAGTTTCTGCCCAAATAGAATCAATGTATATAGATCAGGTCAATACTCAACTCTTTAATAGAGATATCAATAGAATAACGTTCTACTACTCATTGACTTCAGGATATCCTTGAATGAAATATGAAAAGCATGGAGTAGGATAAGATGTCAAAGTGCTTTATGTGAACACCTGCAGTGTCGTCCTTATTTCATGGTGGTACTTTTTCAGCCACTGTGTGAGCTGACTAGATGACTCACCACCGTCCCTTTTTGTATCTTATACGCTGGTGTCTAATTTTGTACATAGCTCTGCCGGTACAGCACTTTGCGCAAATACTCGAGCTATCTAATCTCTGAACATTGCTGCTTCGTTGCTTAACTTTCATGATGCAAAACATCACTTCCGATTACAATCACGCAGATGGGATGGACCCTATGGAGTCGGCAACAGCCCCTAGAGACGTATTTGGTAGACCGAAACCCGAATCCATCAAACTTGCCGAGGGCTTTGTTCTTACTCTTAGAGAATACATTGTGGTAAATCTGGTATGAACAGAATAAACCCTGAACATACCTGGACAAGGAAGGAAAATTCACTTGTATAATATACCTTTCATACATCACCATTTAACCCAGTACACTTCTCATTCATTCGAGACACCCATAGAGAACAACATCAGAAACACTCACTATATGCGGGAGAAGACCCGTATACCCCTACCTTCATACAACGCTTAGACCCACAGCCACATCTGTTGACTTCCTTCCCGCGAATCTTCGGTTTAAAACACAGCCACCATTTGCACCCCGAAGGAACCTCTCCAATAACCGGGACAAGATAAAGTCCGAAATTCCGCCTTGCGGGCTAACGATTCCCGTAATACCAGATTATGTAGTTCTCTGGTTCGACCCCATGTCAAATAATTCCAAAGAAAGGCCGAGGATACATTTGATCATCAAAAGTTTATAGTCCCGGCAGACTAAAGGTACTGGTACCACCTCTTTTCACCGGGATTGTAATAACACCAAGATGGGGTCTTTCATCAAGAATTATGATTTTAAATTCAACTAAAATGATTTGATTTGCAATATTTACAAATCAGTCTATAAAATTTTCTAAAAACCGTTCCATAATTGACACATCCGCCACATGAAAATCAGCCCGATATCCATAAATGTAAAAAATAGCGAATCCTTTCATTAATACCAATGATACATACTATGTACGATATACACACATATGTACATATATGAAAGTCTGTCTTTCGATATGAACTTTCAAGTTTATACATAGCCGAATATTACACTCTAACTTATTAAGTGAAAAGGCGTAGTTTTTGTTAATTAAAATACCTGCGCAGTTTAATTTATTACCTATTTAACATTTATACGTTGTAAATCACAATTAGACATAATAAACAAATTTGTTGAATATATTCATTAGAAAAGGAAACGTTTTTCAGAATAACAATTTTTTTGTTATAAGAATTTCCCCTAAACATTTACATCATGCACTTCGAGAAGGGCGTTATTTTTGTATAATTTATTAAGTTAAACATCATCTTATTTCACCCTTCACAATAGTGTAGACAATCTAGCCATGTCCACCCATCTCTATGTTGAAATTACGATTGGAATTTGAGGATTTTTGGGGAAATGTTTTTGAATTTATTATAATTCCGAACAAAACATTCCATTTTTCTAATTAATGGTAAAGTGTTTCGCAGTCAAACACTTTACCAGTAATTGGAGTCCAAGAATAATAAAATTGGAAAAGTAGTTTAGAAAATATACGATATAAAACTTTATGCGTTCAATAATCTGGCGGACTTCTTTGGAAAAAAGGTGTAAATCCAATAAGGAGACTATGTATAATCGGAATATTAGAGCAAATATATGTAGGAATCCATCGCTACAGGGAAGGCTCTAAATAGGGGACCAAAGCGGGCCAGAAGCTCTATATTGAAGGTTCAGAAATAAAAATATACCACCCTTTACCTAATCACAACACTAGCTTCCAAGCAGAAGTTCAAGCAGTAATAGAATGCGTCAATTGGTTTATGCTAAATATGGCGCCAACAGGGATTAATATATTTACCGATAGCCAGATGTCAATTAGAGTAATATCAGGTGATAAAATTAAGTCCGTATTGATTTTAAGAAAGCTCAAACCGAATACTATTCTAGAGGCAACATGGGAGTAATCGGCAACGAAAGAGCAAATGTAATAGTATTAAAGGAAAGGGAGCTCGAGGTAGTTAATATGAGGATCGCAAAACCATTTGACTCAACAAGACTGAATAAAAGATATGGGTGTGAGAATCCCATAAGAACTGTTGCAATAATCAAAAGGTGTCTAGAACCAGAAAGAACGTATGGGGTAACCGCAACGATAGTAGGACCAGAAGCTTCTTCAAAATGTGCAAATCTGAAGTTAATGTGACGGTTCGTATTCTGAGGGATACAGGATTACGGGTACAGCTATACAAAATTGGACGTGCGGATTCAGACGAATGTAGAGCATGTTGAGAGAACAGTGTAACTGTGAACCATTTTGCCATTGTCAGGATTTCATCGAAATTGGAGTTATTCCGGATATAAAATCCCTCACGGACGCTGATTGTAAAATTCTTAGGAATTACGTCCAGGAAACATGAGCGTACAACAGGCGATAATACATGAGCGCACAACAGGCCCGATAGTGGCCTAGGTGTATTTCTTCGGATTTGATGTAGTGTACATCAATCTATCCTAAATAGCATGCGTTTGAATAATCATATATCTATTTTAAATATGAACATAAGAGGTATTTTCGGAATAGATCTGTTTGGTTTTTTGTTTTATGTTAATACAATTTTGAACGATTTATTGACAAATCTGATATAGGTCAATTACGGATCGATCCTCATGAAATTTAGTACTAAGATTATAAGAATTTTTTGTAGGCCTTTTTGATGTCAAACGTGAACTTAAAGTAATTTTCTGAAGCTTTTATGGATATTAAGTGTGACCCATAAAACTAAATTGTGTAAAATTGTATCACAATTGCTCCATACTTAATATACTTACGGCTGTTAACTGTATTCCGGGGTTCACTTGTATAGAGTGAAATCAAAGTCCGATAATGTCAATTTAAAAACAAGTTAGAGTGTTATATTCGGCTATGCGAATCTTATGTACCCACCATCAAAGCATGTGTTGTAAAGAAGCATGGAAAGACTTTATATAAGAATCAATAATGAACTGATCCTGGTAAGGAGAATTTGATTTCTATAAATTTCGTCGCTATACTTGTATTTTTAAGTCTTAAAGTCGTTTTCGAAAGGGGACATAATATGGGGGGGAGGAATGTTCAATTCTGAACCGATCCTCATGAAATTTGTTACAGATATTTCGATTATTACAAAACTGTCTGTCGAATTTTGTAATGTTATTTTTAAGACAATTATGTATGTTAAAGTCATTTTCTGTAGGGGAACTTACATGGGAGATAGGGTCAATTATGGAACAGTTCTCATAAAATTTGGTAGAGATTTTGGATATTACAAAACTTATTTATATATAATTTTATAGCTATAATGTTGTTTTTAACACAGTAATGAGGATTAAAATCATTTTCTGGAGGGGATCAAATTTTCCAAATTTATCATTAAAACTTTGTTACTTTATTCATTGGAGTTTACCCAGAATTTTAACGTTTATTTCTTAAGTTTTTCGTTTGAGTGTGGTGGGAGATGTGTGATTTTCATAAAAAAAATCTAGTGTTTGTTTCTTAAGTCTCGTTTTTCAGCAATATGCGAACGCTTGTTTCTTAAGTTTTTTAATATGCCCTCCACAAAAGACTGCTTTGTTGTTGTGGAATGTAAATAGTTATCCATGATTTATGATACGGGTATAATATGGATTTTTTTAGGGACCTTAAGCATAAAATTGGTAACATAAATACACATTTTTCTGGTAACACTGAGTGTAATCTTAAAGTTTTTATGTTATTAATTTCGTTATTTCGATAACAGGTTCCGTTAACTGAATTAGTCTTTCGCTATATCCATTTCGAATGCAATTATGGAATGCTAGACACTTTTTTAATATACATATTTAATATATAAAGAATAATTTAAAGGTATTGCATATTTCTTAGCTTTAAATCTAACACCCCTAAAATATGTTATTTATAACATTAAATAAAAATTTCGAAAAATCATAAATCATCGATAACTATTTACATACCACAATAAGAAAACAGTATTCGATTTGTCCCTTGGGATGAGGTGACAGCGAGTGGCAATTTGGGAAAATATTTCTATGTGTACTCAATAAATGTCATATTTTTTTCATATGTGATTTGACATTCTGGAAACGCAAAGACATCTGTTGCTGTGCTCTGCTTACTATCTTATGTTTTTACAATATTATGTTATATTGCGCCATCTATATTTCATTAAAAAACTAAATGTACGCTTATCAAAGCCACTTGTTATTGGTTTAGTTTTACACTGACTACCAGATGGCGCAGGTTGTGAGACATGTCTCAGCTATATTCAAATACGATGTTTTTTTCAACATTTTTCTGGCAACACTGGTTGAGAGAATAATAAAAAACTTAAGAAACAAGCGTTAGCATATTGTTGAAAAACAAAAGACTTAAGAAACAAACACTAGAAATGAAAATCACACATCTCCCACCACACTCAAACGAAAGACTTAAGAAATAAACGTTAAAATTCTGGGTAAACTCCAATGAATAAAGTAACAAAGTTTTATGATAAAATGCATTTCATCAGACGTATTAAATATTTAAAATAGAAAAAGGGAAAAATGTATACATAATTAATTAGAAAACCCACATGCTGAGATCTAACAGCATCATCGAAATACATATGTATGTATCTAAAATTAGTGGATTTTCTAATGAATGGGAAACATTTAAATTACCATAAAAATGTTCTATTTTGTGTGTGAACATGTCGAGTTTAATTAGCTCATCTTTTGTTTTTATTATTTTCTCTCAAGTTTTCTTCTTTTGGAGACAACAACAGACGACTTAATCGAAGAAAAAGTTATGCATCTTTATAGTTTCCAATTAAGCGTATTAAGTCCAAACTATGCCAGTAGTGTTAACAATCCATAGTAATATTTAAATACAATAGATTCTTTATTTATTTTCAACATTATGTGGAAGGTGTAAATTGATTTTAAATATATACAAATGTTGATATTTTCAGTTTAGTCATTTTGGGGTTTTAACAGAAACCAAAATTATAATAAAAAATATATTACGAAATTATCATTATGTACACAATTAGTGATTGAAAAGAAAGTGGATATGAAATGGAGGATAAAATCCATAATTTCACCCAAAAATTAAATAAAATTCGACAGTATATTAAGGTTTGAATTTAGTTTCATTTTGAAAGTGCTAAGATGAGGAACATACGGAAATTTTATATTGCTTTTGTGATATTTACGGTCATATGTTATAATTGTGCCAATGAAATAAAGGCCGATGAAAATGATGATGAAATTATTGGAAGATGGCGTAGACATAGTAAAAAATCTGAAAGTGAAAGTGTTAAAAAGCAAAAACAACAACAAGAGCAGCAGCAGCAACAGCAAGAAGACTCTGAAGCCATGACCAGGTCTCAATTAGCACGTTCGCCAAGTTTTGCCGTGAATACGCCGATTGGTTTAACAACACTACAAACCAATGTGGAGCCCTTGCGCAATGTATTACAAAATGTTCCCTTGCAAATGGACAATCCCTTCAATGTTGGAGGTGTACCCAGTTATGCCTATAACTATCCTTATCAAGGTCACTTAGTACCAGGACTTCCTTCTTTGGGCCAGCCGGGTTATTTATACGGTAATCCTAATATGGCTTTAAATGGTGGCGTACAACCTTTGGATCAGGTCAATAATAATCTAATTGGTCAACAACCCATGTCAGACTTTGGAAATGGTCAATTACCCTTTAACAATGGTTATGCTACAAATTTCATGGGCTATGGACAACCAGGTCTATCACAACCTGGACAGCAGCCTTATCCTCCAGCATATGGTAATCATCTAATGGGCTATAGCCCATTTCCTCTTGGACAACCTGGTTTACAAAATAATTATGCAACAAATGGCGAACAGTTCCACAAACCACCTGGATTTCCTCATATGTATGGCCAACAGGGACCCTTAACCGGTATGCCACCAATGAATGGCAACAATTATATGAGTTCCTTAACAGCAGAACCCTCAACAGCAGGTCATTTTCCACAACCATCAATATTAAATCCTTTATTAGGAATGATACCATTCGGTGTACCACCTCAAAATGGTGTAAATAATGGTTTTGGAGTTCCTGGTGGGATTTTTCCAGGTTTTGTAAGAAATCAGCGTTCATTGGAGGAAATGAAAAATGAAAATGAATAATTTTATACATTTAGATAATTTATTGATTATTATTATTTAAGGATTTATATTGCAAACAGATTTAAGATCAAAATGATATTTTAAATTATTTATTTATAGAAAATAAAGTATATTTATATTTATTACAAATAATTATAGTTATTGTGGAAGTTGACTGCCTTGGCAAAATAATTGGAGTCATTCTGTTGGGTAGGCCGTATGTCGTGGGAACATTTGTTTTAATATCTCAAATATGGTCAAAATCTATGGTTTTAGCGATGTCTCGAAATGGGGATATTATGAACCCAGAATTGAACTCAGCGCACCTGAATTCTTTAGTATACTTTATTCTACGTGTTATAATTTAGTGGCCTGTGTTATCTAATCCGGGGGCTCTACATTGTGCTCTAGGCTTATAAGTTACGATTCTTCAACAGGATTGGTTCATAAATCGACTGGAAAAAGTAAAGGAAGAAGGCTGGGCAATTAAATATGTATGTATATTGGATCATAAAATATCAACTTAAACTTCGCTTTATTTTTCGATAATTTTTTATTAAATCCATCAGGAATTTAGATAAGTCTGCTGTGTGGTCCATATCATGATACATCTAAAGACAAGGATCAAATTTACTTATTTAGAAAGACCAAGGAGTCCTTGAACATGGACTGAATGTTAACCCCAAAATTGGAATCTGTCTTTTCACAAAAAATACAAAAATTCCTGAGTACACTGAACCCCGATTCCCGGTCAAAAAGATACTCACAGAATTGTGTGCATAGATGTAAACCTTTAATGCAAATTAAAATGGAAGCAACAAATAGGTTATAGGCCCAACAAGGCAAAACTATGCTGGGTGCTATATAGGAAGTTACACCCACAAAATGAAGCCTAAGTCCGACTATGACTTACGCTTTAATAATCTGGTGGACTTTTTCAAACTAAATGTGCAATATACTACTGATATAGGAAGTTCAGCATGTGTATATTGCTTATGAGCGCTACATTAACCTCTAGATCTAGAAACATTGCTAGATATCTCCTTATTGAAACTTATGGAAGATCAATGGGTCCTATATTTGGGCGATACGATATAAAAGCGTTTATAGAACACGTAATCAATGTTCATTTTGGATGGCATTAGTCGCATTGAACCCTGATTTACATTGAAATCTTGGAAACTGAAATATACTTTTGTCTATTAAAACGGTATGTTTAAATTAGACTACATCTGATAAAGTTAAGTCTCAAATCGTATTACTTAGACTGTAAAGGTATCATAATCGTTTTAATTTTACAGTTTCAGGCTAATCGGTTATATTCGGAAACTATATTGGTAGCACCACGGATCCTAAAGGTCGACCCAAACGAGTGGGAACTTCATGTTTATAATGAGTAAGTTCAGGATTAGTACTATAGTACGTATTCTAATTGAACACACATACAAGTATGAAAATTTGGGCCAGCAGATTCAGACTGATGTAGAGCATACGGAAATGAGAGCTAAACATTGCAATTTGTTCATAATTGACAGGCTAGTTAGATTCAAATGACTTGGGATGATATTTTTCGATCTTATCCCATTTCCACCAGCGCAAACACTATAAAAATTCCCTTTTAAATGAATCTATACGACAGAAGAGAATCATCCACTATTGGAATTTTATGATATTTGGTTCTGATGAATAAAATTTATAGAAAATTTTATTGATGCTATTAATGTAAGTTTTTGTTAATATAATTTTATTTAAAAAACACTTGTTATTTTGTTTAAATTCTGTCAAATTACATGTTAATTACAATAATGACGAAATAAATAAATTTAAATTCAAGACTCTTTATTTAATGTATTTAATTATACTGCTGATAAGAAGTGGCAGGACGTTGACGATACAACTGTTGTTGTGGTATTTGTCGACGTAATTGCTGTTGTTGTTGTTGCTGCTGCTGTTGCAGTTGATATTGAGCAGCTTGTAATAAAGCTTGTTGCAAATGCTGAGGTCTACCAGCAGTAATACTGCCACCAGCAACATTGCCACCTGCTACACTGCCACTACCAACAATTGTCGAAGCTATGTTGGTTGGTTGTGAACCGCGTAAACCAGAACCCTTTATGGAACTACTGCTAATGGCAAAACTATTGCCATTTGTCGGACGACCACTAGCCATTCCACCAAAACTGTAAGCACCCACACCAACTGGTCGTTGGCCGGAATTAGCTGAATTCACTGAATTCAATTGATGTGTTGTTATATCGGAAGCTATATTGCGAACATTAAAATTTGAACTCGATCCTGATATAGGTCGATAGTTTGGACCACTAGCACTGCCACCACTACCGTAACGTGTTGCTTGTCGTGTTATTCTTTGTATAATTTCCGGTGCCTGTTGAACATGTAAACCGTAAACTCCATACTGGGCATAACACACTAGCCACACAATGCACAACCAAAGGCAACAAAGGTATTTCATTTTTTTTTCGGTGCAACACACGACAACGATTCAAAAGTTTAATACAAACTGCCACTTCTTCAATCAGCAGTTGTTCTTTTATATGGAGTATTGATGCATCCAATGCTGAAATTTCTGGTTGCAAGCACAAAATTCATGTCATATTTGCAAATCTTTAAGTTGCCAGTAAAAAAAAGAATCAACAGTTAAGTTATATTTTTTTTCTAAAGAAAAAAAATCGTTCAACTTACATAACAACTTACGCATTTCTGGTTTATTTATTTTTAAAATTTGTAATAACTATCTATTCTAGGTATGCTATGGGAAAATAGTGCATATATTTTATTTGACATATCTTTTGTGAAAAGCTTACAAAATTTATTATTTCGTAAAAAAATCAAATTTTAAATCAATGCGATTAACTCTTACTTATGTAATTTTATTCTTAACAAATATGTAGAGTAACATTTTGAGAATATTGAAAACAAAACCTATTTCTATCATAATATATGAAATGCTCATACTTGATTTTTAAGTACATTTTCTGGGTTTTGCGACATCGATGTGTAACAAACGGCATGACAAAATTAATATATTCATATTAATGGCAAAAATAATCATAATCACCATTTCCAGTTTTAGCCTATTTCACTAAAATATATTGCTAGGCATGTGAGAGTTTACGTTTTAGATTTTTTCTTTATTTAAATAATTTTGCATCATAACTGGTTCAATATGGGTGTTCATGGAAATTTTGTTGCATTTTTTGCAAATCGTTCATTCAACTTGAAAATTGTGTCTCAAATGTCAAGTACAGAAAACAAGTTTTCAATCTAATGTACACATATAGAAGGCAGATAATTGTGTTATGTACTGCATTGTTATAACCTATACTACTATAGTTGGGAGAGTATTATACGTTTGTGCTGATATTTGTAATGCACAAAATCTACCTAACAACGACTTGGAATCACCGTCGGCCCATCTTCATTACTTGTATAGTTAAATATAAATAAACTAGCTATACCCAGTGTGCTTTGCTACCCTAAAAGGAATGTGTATAAATAAAAATCCCACTTAATGATTTTGAAGATTCTAACTACAATAGTTTTCCAGATTTATAATATGTTACATATGAGAGATGTCAAGCAAATTATTGCCAGGACGCCAGTTTCTATCTATCGCCAATTTCTATCTATCTATAAAAAATTTGAATAATATAAGAGTTTCCAAGATGCACGAAATGTTGTATTTAATTCATATATGTTGTGCCAAGCCACCAATTGAAAGTCCGCCCGTTATGCTCTAAATGTTCACATGAATTTCAAAGTTCTTCATGTAAAATTTTAAGATTCTAGCTCTAATAGTTTCTCAGATATACGAATTTTTCTATTTGAGCTTGAAGCCCCCAAAATGTTCAGATAAATACTAAATTAATTTGTGCAAAATTTTATAAATCAAGTTCTATTAGTTTCCCAGATAAACGAAATTTTATATTTAATGCATATGGGAGGTGCCAAGTTTCCCATTGAAAGTCCGCCCATTATGCTCTAAATGTTCACATGAATTTCAAAGTTCTTCATGTAAAATTTTAAGGTTCTAGCTCTAATAGTTTCTCAGATATACGAATTTTTCTATTTGATTCATATGGGGGCTTCAAGACCCCCCAGATGAAAGTCCGCTTTTTTTTCCTCCAAAATGTTCAGATGAATATTTAAGTTCTTTGTGCAAAATTTGAAGAATTTAGTTCCATTAGTTTTCCAGATAAACGAATTTTTGTCTTTAATTAATATGGGAGGTGCCGCTCCCCTCATGGGTAGTCCGCCAAATTATTACCCAAAATGTTTAGATGGATGTTAAAGTTATTCGTGCAAAATTTGAAGATTCTAAATATAATAGTTTCCAAGATAAACCTATTTTTGTATTTAATTTATATGGGAGGTGCCAAGCCCCCTAATGCTAGTCCGCCTACTTTTTGTCCTAAATAATAATATTGACACTAAAGTTGCTTCGACAAAATTTGAGGAGTCTAACTGTTATATTATCTAAAATATACAGATTTAATATTTTCTTAATATGGGCGTGGCTCCTCGCCCACTTGGAATTTCAAAATACATACAAACATACAAACACACATTCATTTTTATATATATAGATATAGAATCTCTACAAAAATCGGTACCATTACTTTTTATATAATTCTAAACTATAAATTTTCATAATGATCGATTCGCATTTGACCTAAGTTACCATACAAACTCCTCTGACAAATAACTTGAACATCTATAATAGACTAAGTAAAATACTCCAATTAGAAGGATCGAACCATATAAGGTCTCCTTTAGATATTCACTTTTTATATCCACCAAAAAGATAGAGTATATTGATTTGGTCATACCGTTTGTAACACATCGAAATATTGGTCGAATAAGTTAAAGTTAAATTTATTCAGACTTTTTTGAAACCGATTATATAACTAATAGGAAAGATTATAATGTAGTGTCTTAGATAAATATTCATATCGTAAAATTACAGTACCAAACTTAACAATAATAGTTTAAATTGTATACTAGAAATTAAATGTCAAATGTTGCTCCCGACGCTAGCAATGTCGTGCCCACAAAAATAAATATATGTACATATATTCTGGATTAGACCTTAAGACGAAAGAGAACTAGAGGTGAAATTTTCCATAAATATTTTTTATTGGTGTAGGTTGTTTAACAGCTATGAAATTTGACAAAACCAGGAACCATAAACTCTTTAACCAAATAAGATCCCCTACAGGATCCCCTTCAACAAATTGCTTCAACGCTCATTACTGTCCTACCCCTTATATAAGATCCCCTTTACAACTTTTATCTACCCAATCTTATGATGAAATTAGAAAGAAGTTAATTGTATTTAAAAAGGAATTACTCTTTAAAATTTGCATCCAATCCGAATATAACACTTATTTACATATAACATTAAATATTTCCGAATTAAGCTAGTAAGAATGTATAGTCGGTCATGGTGGACCATATGATATGTATTTGAAAATATGTAGTATTTTTTAATAACTATGCACTTAAATTGTTTCTTACCTTAATTCCGAAATATTTTAACAATCTGTTGGCAAACAAAGATATTTTTTAAAAGAGAGGTTATATGCAGACAAGAAGAAATGTGAGCCAAACCTGATAAATTTTGGTGGAGGGATTTACGCCTACATTAAAGTTATTTATGCAGAATTTCATTGAGATGTTAGTGTGTATATGTAAATTTTGACCTTCAAGTTATTTTCAGATGCGAACTTTGTATGGGGGCTAGGGTCAAAGGCAAACTGCAAACTAAGTTTTACAGATTTTTGAAGAGATATTATTGCATTTGACGTAGTTATAAGCTCAAAAGACTTATTCGGGGATTAGGCGAAATAATGGACCAATTTTTACCATTTTTGTGATTGAAGAAGAAATTTCATCAAATTATCTTGAAAATTGCATCCTATAGCGTGCGCACAAGATGGACGGAAAGACAGACAGACAGATTGACAGACATATCTAAATCGACTCAGAAAGTGATTCTCAGCCGATTAGTAGACTTTAAGGTGGGTGTAGGACCAATATTTTTTTGTGTTGCAAACATCAGCAGAAACGCATAATACCCTCCCCATTATAGTGGTGTAGGGTATAATAATCCACATTTGAAGCATACTCAAATTATCTTGAAAATTGCATTCTGTAGCGTGCACACAAGATGGACGGACAGACAGATGGACAGACAGACAGATGGACGGACAAACATAGCTAAATCGACTCAGAAAGTGATTCTCAGCCGATTAGTAGACTTTAATGAGGGTGTAGGACCAATGTTTTTGTGTGTTGCAAACATCAGCAGAAACGCATAATACCATCCCCATTATAGTAGTGTAGGGTATAATAATCCGCATTTGAAGCATACTCATAACTAGTATAGGGTAACTGGCTACCGTCTGATATGTCCAAATAACTTTAAAATAATGATTAACATATTAAATCGTACAATATTTTAAAAATTTGCTTATTCCTTTAAATTGAAAACTTTGAATTTTCCCTATTTATGTTTAAATAGTTGTTTAAAATTAGCCGATTGAGAATTTCGTAAAATTCTGGGTAAATTTTCATAGATTTTTATACATCAAAATAATGAAACATTTACATTTAAGAGTTTTTACTATGTGACACAGTATAAATGATTGATTTCGGTCTTAAAATTTGATTGACATTGTGTTCTATATTTTGAATTCTTATTGTGAAGATGTAAATATTCATGTAGGCATTGTTAACAAATAATCTTAAAACCGGTAAAAACGGTATGACAAATTTCATATGAAAAAAAACTTTATTTATAGATTAACTTCAAATAGAAATATAACAGCTGAGTTATCTAAAGCATAAAGATTTATATAAATCCGCATACAAAACAATAATGAAAGTATAGTTGAACACAAGAGATCAAATTTTTTTGGTGTATTGCAATCCCGGGGTATAGAAGTGCTACCAATACCTCTAGTCTGTCGGGACTATAAACTGGTGATGATCAAATGTATCCTCGGCCTTTCCTTGGACTGATTTGACATTGAGTCTAACCAGAATACCATATAATCTGGCACTACGGGTGGCCGGTTGCCCGCAGGACCTAGTCCTGACCGGTCAATTGAATGAGGTTCCTTCGGGATCCACGAAATGGCTGTGGTTTATACCCAAATTCGCGTTGAGAGAATGTTGGTTTAGGGACTGATATATCCAAATGCCAATTATGACTATATTCTCTCTCCGGTGCTGTTGCCATCTCAACAGATGTCACTGGGCGATGTGACAAAGCAACTTATGCTGGACTCCTGAACCCGTCATTCCGTAGATCGTTCTTTATGATCTGAGAATGGTACTGATGTAATTGGCGGACGATCGGGAAAGACTCCTCTGCCCGACAGGAGACTAGTGCTGATTTAGTAGACCTTTTACTTCAGGGAAGTTCTCGGTGTTGTTGCCATCTCAACAGGATTCATATTGTTTCTTGCTACGCGACATATGGTTGAGGTCTGTTCCCTCAACTCGTCGGGGCAATTATTGGGTTCGAATTGACTTTGGAAATTTCTACATGCTTTGTCACATTATCTAACATACAGAGGGATCGTGATTTATTGGCTGGATATTTCGGACTGCCAAGCCATCTCAGTAAGAGGTTAAGGAATGCACTGGAATGGGTCATTAGTTGAAGGGGATTGCATTTTAAATTATGCAATCTTGCATGACATCAAAAGGGTGATCACCTTCCGGTATACCGGATGATTTATTTCACCTGATGCTGGGGTTTGTCGCCCCTTCCATTGACTTTAGACCAGTGATTGCTTTTTTCCTTTTTGGGGTTTGCATTAGATAGCTCGAGTTCTTCAGCAAAGTGCTTGTACATGGACCGGCTCAGCCATGTACAAAATTGTCAACTGAGTTCTTCATAGAAGGATTCAGGGGCGCGTGATAGACCATCTCTAGTCTACCCAGTGGGTGAAAAAGATCACCGTGAAATAAGGCCGTCAAGGCAGGTGTTCACGTTAAGCACTCGATATTCGTGATTAAAAGCGGGTTGAAGAGTTCCCCCGGGGCATGTAACCTTGATGAAATACCCCAGCTTGGTGTTATTGCAACCCCGGGGAAAAAGGTGCTACCAGTACCTCTAATCTTCCGGAACTATAAACTGGTGATGATCTGATGTATCTTCGGCCTTTTCTTCTTATAATTTGACATGGGATCGAACCAGAGAACTACATTATCTGGTAACACGGGAATCATTAGCCCGCAGAGCAGAGTTTCGGACTATGTATTGTCCCGTTTATTGAAAAGGTTCTTTCGGCGTGCACGTGGTGGCTGTGATTGAAACCCAACTTCGCGGGAAGAGAATGTGTGTTTAAAGACTGATGCACGATAAAGTCTATAATTCGGAACAAGTTCGCTGCTGTTGCCGAAATCAACAGATGCCCCACAGAAGAGTGATTTTAGGACTAAGCATTGGAAACAAATTGGTGTTAAATGTATATGATAAAGGATGAATGTATACGGATCTTTCCCCGCTCGTATACCTAGAGTGAGTGTGTCGGATGTTGTTCTCTATGGATGTGTCGAATGAATGAGAAGTGTGCTGGGTTAAATGGTGATGGATGAAAGGTATCTTATAAAAGTGATAATATTGAATTTTTTAGAGGCCATCCCATATGCGTGATTCTAAACGGAAGTGATGTTTTTGCATCTCGGAAGTTAAGCAACTGGGCAGCAGTGGTTAGAGATTAGATAGCTCGAAAACTTGAGCAATGTGCTTGTACATGGACCGGTAGAATCGTGTACAAAAATTGCCACCAGTGTATAAGATACACAAAGGGGAGATGGTGAGTCGTCTATTCAGCTCGCCCAGTGGTTGAAAAGTACCGCCAAGATGTACCGGCCGATGTTCGCGTAAAACACTTCGACATCTTGTGATTTGCTATTATTTGTAAAAGAAAGAAAGTCGAAAGTTTTTAATTTCGGGAGCCATTTTATGCTCTTCGCCACAGTACAGGGGTATTAAACGTTATTCCATCGATTTAGCAAAGTACATATATCCTATTACTAAAATTACTTTGAAATTCTTGACTCAAAACACTATAAATATTTGGTAATTAAAAGGCAGCTTACAAAGGTCAAAATTATAATGAAAATATTCCTTTAAATGTAATAACTAATCAAAATAACTAAATATATTTACTCAAAAATATAAACATTTAAGAGGTAATAAATATTTACTATAGTTTTTTAAGCATTTACTGCTAATCGTGATAATGCAGTGAAGGTGTAATAAAATTTTGAAAAAATTTGGGGGTCATTGTTAAAAAACGAAAAACATTTACGACCTTTTAGGAAAGGAATCATTGAAAATGAAAATTGAATTTATAAAACAAAGAAATTCAAGAGTAGTTACCAGGTCATCAATCAAAAATAAAATAAAAACTAATAAAATTACAATTAAATAGTTGAACGAACTCATAAACAATAAAACTAAAAAAACACAAACTTATTAATCTGTCTAGTTAAACATAAATATATTGTAGACAGAAGTATGTGGTTTGTAGTTCTTCACTTAAGTTAAAGAAAAAACACTAAATATGCATTTATGCTTAAGTACTTTTTTTTGAAGTAAAAATATCAGTTACAATTTGTTTTGTTAAACAATGATTGCATTGTTTTAAACTGAATATAACTACAACCAGAAAAGAAACCAATCTAGATAAGAAATTTTCTCACATTTATTGTATAGAATGAAATTTAACGAAATAGATATGTATCTACTACTTAGTAACCGAAGGAAATGTGTTTGTGAGCGCCCTTTATTCTAAGGCATCCTGTTGTCTGACACATTGATGTCTTCATTGATGGCGGCATAAGACTAAATGAAATTATCTTTCTGGAGGTCAAAACCTAAACACGTCTACTCTTATTTCAAAGGAATTAACAATGGAAATAATATGTATTACATATTTTCAAATTGTCAGACATCGATCCCATTTTATGCTACAATTACAAATGTTTCCTTTGAATTTTAATTAGTGATTTGGCAAAGAAGGCACGTTTTGCATGTTTAGTGTTAATGTACATTAAAATGATCAGACGTTTTGATATTTCTATTGATCTTAAGAAGATGTTTACTGCGAATATAAAATAATTTAAGAAATTATACTCAAACGTACATACATATATGTAGATCTATATATATAAAAATGAATGTGTGTTTATTGTTTGTGGGTTTGTTTGTGGATTTGTTTGTTTGAAGTCTATAGACGGCTAAACGGCTGGACCGATTTTCTTCAAATTTTAACAGTACCTTTGCGTATATCTGGAAGGAATTATAGGCTACTTTTTATTTTAAAATTTCAAGTAGGCGAGGTGCCACACCTACTCATTAAATAACTATTAAAAGTCATATATCTTGGAAACTGGTACAAATAGAATCCTAAAATTTTGCACGGAAACTTTGACATCCATAGGAATATTATTGGACAAAATGGGCGAATGACTATAGTGGGCGTGGCACCTTCCATATTAAGAAAATATTAAATCAGTATATCTCGGAAAATGTAACAGTTAGAGCCCTCAAATTTGGTCGGAGCCACATTAGTCTCAATATGAAAAGTGGGCGGACTAGCAGCAGGGGGCGTGACACCTCCCATATTAATTAAATACACAAATTCGTTTATCTTGGAAACTATTAGACTTAAAAGCTTAAAATTTTGCACGAAGAACTTTAGCATACATGTAAATATTTTGGGTAATAAATTGGCGGAATACCAATGGGGGGAGCGGCACCTCCCATATGAATTAAATACAACAAAATATTTCATCTAAGAAACTAAAAGAAGTAGATTCCTAAAATTTTGCAAAAAGGACTTTTATATTCATCTGAACATTTTGTGGGAAAAAAGCGGACTTTCATCAGGGGGTGGCTTAAAACCCCCATATGAATTATATAGAAAAATTTGTATATCTGAGATGCTGTAGAAGCTAGAATCTTCAAATTTTACATGAAGAACTTTGATATTCATGTGAACATGAATATCAAAGTTCAAAGGAGCCATGAACCACAATTTTGAATGTTAAATCCAGCTATAATCAGAAACCCAATTATATTGACAGCTGAACGCGTCATCCATTTTCAAGGTACTTGTGTCCAGTATGTTTTGACCGACACTGTATATACATATTTATTGCAAACTTCAGTGTTGTAGCAAGAAATTGTTAATTATATTCCCAAAATATTTTGCTACTATTACACTTTGTAATATAATCCATTCTATCATCAATACATGAAACTACCCTAACTACCATATACCTTGTACAAATACCCAGAAATTTAACAACAATATATTCTAAATAAAATACCTATGAATATTCTATTATATTAATAGTACATGCACTTTTTCAAACTCTTTTCCAGATGTTTTACATCATAAAATGTGCGATAACAAAAGAAACTGAAAACTAAAGTCTATTGATGTTATTCTCTCGTCATAATGGCACCACCATTTGTCAGCATTGTAATTTCGGCTGATTGATTTATGATTTTGACAAAAATGATCTAAAAATACAAAAAAGAGGAAAAACTGTGCAATTCCATTTAAAAGTTACTCCAATTTTTATAACCCTTTTGCTAGCCATGATTCGCTGTTGGGCAAACGTTCTAAGGAAAATGTTATTGTTCAATTGCACCATTTGTTCATTTACTTGTATTTATGGTTATTGCAGCCAATTTAGGGCATTTTTTTGTTCATTCTTTTCATAATTCATTGAATATTTTATTTTAACAAAATTTCATACTTGATAAATTTTAACAGTCTAAATGAAAGATGTATAAGTCTTTTATTTTCATCATTTCTTACCTGTTTTGATAGATTTAAGGCACAAGCTGAGAAAATATGTAAGAACGTGTGTGTTTAATTTATGGATTGTTAAATGAATGAAGTGGGAAAGGATTGCCACGGTTTTGGGAATTATTGAATTGAAGGTATTTAAAATGGAATAATGGTATGAATACACAGCATACAATGAATGCGGGAAGTGGGGGAAAAAGATGGAAGAAAGATGAAGAAGAAGAGCGGAAAGAGCAAGAAGGGGCAGAGGGAGCGGGGGACGGCGAGGGCCACCGGAGGCACGAGAAGACGAGGGGGAGGGCGAACGAACGAACGAAACGAACGAACTAACGAACGAACGAACGAACGAACGAACGAACGAACGAACGAACGAACGAACGAACGAACGAACGAACGAACGAACGAACGAACGAACGAACGAACGAACGAACGAACGAACGAACGAACGAACGAACGAACGAACGAACGAACGAACGAACGAACGAACGAACGAACGAACGAAGAACGAACGAACGAACGAACGAACGAACGAACGAACGAACGAACGAACGAACGAACGAACGAACGAACGAA
The DNA here is from genome assembly GCF_015586225.1 of Lucilia sericata. Lineage (NCBI taxonomy): Eukaryota > Metazoa > Arthropoda > Insecta > Diptera > Calliphoridae > Lucilia > Lucilia sericata. The sequence goes on along the minus strand of NW_023994898.1, from coordinate 9,143 downwards.
CGAAGAACGAACGAACGAACGAACGAACGAACGAACGAACGAACGAACGAAACGAACGAACGAACGAACGAACGAACGAACGAACGAACGAACGAAGAACGAACGAACGAACGAACGAACGAACGAACGAACGAACGAACGAACGAACGAACGAACGAACGAACGAACGAACGAACGAACGAACGAACGAACGAACGAACGAACGAACGAACGAACTAACGAACGAACGAACGAACGAACGAACGAACGAACGAACGAACGAACGAACGAACGAACGAACGAACGAACGAACGAACTAACGAACGAACGAACGAACGAACGAACGAACGAACTAACTAACTAACTAACGAACGAACTAACGAACGAACTAACGAACTAACGAACGAACGAACGAACTAACTAACTAACTAACTAACTAACTAACTAACTAACTAACTAACTAACTAACTAACTACTAACTAACTAACTAACTAACTAACTAACTAACTAACTAACTAACTAACTAACTAACTAAATAACTAACTATGAAGGTAACATCAATTAGGCACCGATCGAAAAAACTGTCTCTCCACGAGAAATTAATTCTTGGATATTCTGAACCATAGTTCTTAGATCTTGTAAAGTTCAATGAAAGTTCCGTGCTTTCATTGCGAACAGACCTGTTTTTAACGCCGCTCTAACATATTGTTGTAAAAAAGTGCTTGAAGTGGAATTGAGAAATAATTCAACAAACCTGCTGATATTTTAAATAATTTGCCCCAAATTGATAAATAAAAAAGGAATAAATATCTACATTGTGCTATTAAAAAAGCAAAATAAATAACAAACAATAAAACAATCCAAAAATAATTGCAAAACTAAGAAAAATTTAAAGAATAAAAGTAAAAGCATAATATAAAAAATGAGTTTGTGCTCTCAGTGTAACAAAGAGTTGTCGACAAAGTTTGTCAAGTGTTACGGGTGTAACTCTCTTTATCACTTCTCTCCCTGCTGCTCCCTGTCTGAGAAAACCCACGCGACCATGGCTATTGATAGAAGAGCCGATTGGAGATGTCATAGATGTAAGACAAGAAAAGCATCCACCAACAGCAACAATGGTTATCTCACAATAATCGATAATAGTATTCAACCAGCAACAAAACAACAAAGAGATGATGATGAAGTGTACGAAAATGATGACCCAAAACGCTTTAAAGACTCCCTCTCTCTAAGCGATGTAAACAAAGTATTTCTCTTGTAAAAGACGATGTATCATCTCTTAAAGATGACGTTACAGCCATGAAAACTAATACAATTGATATAAAAGCAATTATGGAAAAGCTAGCAGTATCGGTGAACCAAAACAATCAAATAAACGAAAATATTCAAACCGCTGTCAACGCAATAACAAACACCCTTACCACTCTTACCTCTCAAGTAAGCGACCTTACATCTCAAGTAAGTGCTCTTGGCGAAAGCAACAAAGAAAAAGAAAAAGAAATGCAATTGATGAAAACACAGATTAACGATTTGCAACAACAACTTATAAATAAGAGTATCGAAATTAAAAATTTTCCCAATGAGAACATTCTCCCAAACGATGCCGTAAAAACGATCGCAACATCTCTTAACGTTGAACTAAACGACTTCGATATAAGCAATTCCTATCACATTAAAAAATCAAAAAAAATAATTATAGAGTTTACTACACTTAATAAAAAGAAGGAACTGATGGGTAAAATTAAACGTCATAGGATAGAGTCTAAAGTAATAACAAGAGATGAAAACGATAAAACTTCATATATATTAATGATCAATTAACCCAACACAATAGGCATCTACTTTGGCAAGTAAAAACAAAGGCCAAAGAGTCAAACTGGAAATTCGTCTGGGTGAGAAATGGACACATTTTTGCAAAAAAGAATGATATTTCACATCCAATCCTCGTAAACAATACAGCCGATATCGAATTGATAACATCAACAATTTAATCATATCTAAATCTATTGTCTTTTTAAATTTTATATAATAAAAAAATATGAACACAATAAAAATAATTGAAAATTTCAATCAAATAGAAAAACAATTCTTAAGTTATCCCAAAACAATTCTTTATATGAATATTCGTTCGCTTCGTTTAAACTTTGCACCTTTTCTAGCTTCAATACACAACATTTTAAACAGCATAAACTTTATCGTTCTTGTCGAGACTAACATTACAAATAATGAAAATAATTTATACAATATTAATGGCTTTAATTCTTACTTTCTAAACAGAGATGGCAGAGGCGGGGGAATAGCATTGTACGTCAGAGAATCAATTACACACTCAAACATTTATTGTAACACAATCTCTTTTGAAACAATTCAAATTGATGTAAGCTCTGACAATAAAGCCTTTTCCCTCATATGCATATACAGACCTCCTAAAAACAATGTACAAGAATTTATAAAAGAGCTCGACAAAACAATCAATATAATAAATAACAAACAAGATGTATTTATTATTGGTGATATTAATATTGACATCTCCACACAAAATTTAACAACAACAAAATATAGAGATATGCTGTCGTCGAATGGACTGCAATGCATCATAAATGAGTGTACAAGAGAAGACATAAATAAAAAAACAAGTACCTGTATTGATCACTTTCATGTACGCAACAACAAATCAGCAGCTGAAACACACGCATCAATAGTGAGAACAAGTATCTCTGACCACTATGCTCTTTTCTGTTGTGTTTACGAATCAAAAGAAAAACAAACTAACCAAAACCAGAGTGATCCAATATCAGACTGTCTGCGTGCCAACATAAACAATTATAAAGTTAACAAGTATATTAATGAAACAAACTGGAACGTGATAAGTCAACAAAGCTCAAACACTAATGATTTATTTAATAGGATATATGAAGAGTTTAGTAATATATACAAAAAATCAATGAAAAATCATGCTAAAAAAATCAAAGAAAAGTGAACCCTTGGTTAAATGAATATTTAATAAATTGTTGTAATATCCGGGATAAACTTTTTTAACAAGTGGCGAAATAACAGAAACAACAAAAACTATGAAAATGAATACAAAAAATTTAGAAACCAATTAAATAAAAAATTAACATACGCAAAAAACAATTACTATAAAAGAAAATTCCTAGAAAATAGAAACGATATCCGAAAAACGTGGCAATTAGTAAATGAAAATAACGGGTAAAACAGTTAATAACATAGATAAAACAATAAATAAAAACTTTAAAGGCGAGAACATTGTGGCTATAGCCAATAAATTTGCCCGTAAATTTTAATTTTAATGTACAAAAAATATACATAAATGCAATATAAATACGTTACAATACAATAAACAACATTATCAAACTCAATGTATTTCGTACCTACAAATGAGGAGGAAATTTTTTACATTTTAAAGAATATAAACACAAAGAAAGGCGCAGGTGTAGATGGTATTAGACCGACAGATATAAAAGCAAATGCTGCTATTTTAACTCCAATTATCACAAAGTTTGTTAACTCGAGCATTGACACTGCAACAATACCAGCAATACTGAAAACATCAATAATTCGTCCTATTTTTAAGAACGGCGTTAAAAACGACTGCAACAACTATAGGCCAATTGCTATATTGTCCATTATTGAAAGATTCTAGAAGAGATTATTGTTCGTAGACTCAACAATTTTTTAAACAAATATAAAATCCTCAATCCTAAACAATATGGTTTTCAAAAAGGCAAAAATATAAACAAATGCTTGGAAATTTTGCGCATTTCATAAATAAAAGCCTCAGCGAAACTTCCACTGTTTAGCACTGTTATAGATTTTAGTAAGGCCTTTGACACGATATCGCACAGCAATCTTTTGGATATTCTGGAAAGAAATGGTTATAAGAGGAAATTGCTTAAATTGGTTTAAAAACTACCTGAATCTAAGGACATATAAAGTTCAAATCTCAAACTGTTTTAGCAACGAAACTACTTTAAATGAAAACGGTGTTCCCCAAGGCTCCAAACTCGGTCCAATTCTTTACCTGCTATATGCGAACGACATGATAAATATATTAAAAAATAGTACTGCTTTTGCCTACGCAGACGACACCGCTATCATTGTATCTAATAAAAAAATTTGAAGAAGCAAGCAGAATAATGCAAGGAGAACTAGATATAGTCCACAAAATGGGAGTCGATGATAACGGGTCTTGTTATTAACGCTTCGAAAACAAAGCTAATGCACATTAAACCATCGCATATCTCCCAATCAAGAAATTAAAATAAAATTTCCACAACAGCCAATGCCTACACGTACCCAAAACCCTATACGTTAGACACATTGCACAACAATTATTGAAGTGGTAAAACCTATAAGTACCTAGGTGTTTTCGTAGACGAAGAACTTTAAATGGTTATCACATACGCAAGATCTTCGGAAAAAACTAAGGAAGTCTGCATATATCTGTTTCACTTAAGTAACTGTACCCCATTTAATTGTTCTTAAGCAGGCTTATTACTCCGTAGCTGAATCCTACGTTCGACAACGGTATTACAGCTTGGGGTAGCTCTACATATTGTAGAAGTTTGCAACAAACACAAAACCAATCTTAAAAATTCTAGAAAAAACCAGCAGCGCAAACAACAATACAATACTCCATGATATATGGGAAATACCCAACAACGTGGCACTAACAACAGCAAATGCAAACACAAACGTTAACATGATAACACCAATTTATCCAATGTCGAATATCACACAACAAACACCTCTTCTGTAGTTGATCAAACCGACCATGTCGAAAAGCAACATCAGACAATAAATGCCTACATCTCAAACCAAAACGCAAACAACAATATCGTTAATTAACAACAGCACCGCTAACACTGGTATAAACAACAACACAACTTCACATAATACACCAAACAACTTAAATGTCAACACAACTAGCCTAGCCGCGAAATTACAAGTCTTAAACGTCAAAAGTATATACCACACACAATAATCAACGAATTCTACAACGATCGAAGATTCCTATCACCCAATTAACCACACATACACACCAGCGACGAGCGGAAGAAGGGTATAAGGTTGAAACGCTTCCGAAACAACTACGGAAAAAACAGCTTAGATGTCGTATACCTACTATAATAAACAAACTGCCCACAAATCTACAAAATATTCAAAATATACACAAAAGGAAAAAACTACTAAAATTATACTTTTTGAATTCGCAATGAAAACAAAATAAAACATAATATCTTGTATATTATCCTGCAGATAAGCCTAATGGCTTCGCGGGATTAGTTCTTTAAGAAATTTGTAAATGAATTTTTAAGCAAATAAAGATTAAATAATTAAAAAAAAAAAAAAAAAAAAAAGTTAGTTAGTTAGTTAGTTAGTTAGTTAGTTAGTTAGTTAGTTAGTTAGTTAGTTAGTTAGTGTTAGTTAGTTAGTTAGTTAGTTAGTTAGTTAGTTCGTAGTTCGTTAGTTAGTTAGTTCGTAGTTAGTTAGTTAGTTAGTTTTAGTTAGTTCGTTCGTTAGTTGTTCGTTAGTTAGTTAGTTGTTCGTGTTAGTTAGTTCGTTCGTTAGTTCGTTCGTTAGTTATTAGTTAGTTAGTTAGTTCGTTCGTTAGTTCGTTAGTTAGTTCGTTCGTTAGTTCGTTAGTTCGTTAGTTAGTTCGTTAGTTTTAGTTTTCGTTAGTTAGTTTTCGTTCGTTGTCGTTAGTTAGTTCGTTAGTGTTTAGTTAGTTGTTTTTTCGTTCGTTAGTTCGTTCGTTCGTTAGTTCGTTAGTTGTTTTAGTTCTTTGTTCGTTCGTTTGTTTGTTCGTTCGTTCGTTCGTTCGTTCGTTCTTGTTCGTTCTTTCGTTCGTTCGTTCGTTCGTTGTTCGTTCGTTCGTTCGTTCGTTCTTCGTTCGTTTCGTTCGTTCGTTCGTTCGTTCGTTCGTTCGTTCGTTCGTTCGTTCGTTTCGTTCGTTCGTTTCGTTCGTTCGTTCGTTCGTTCGTTCGTTCGTTCGTTTTCGTTCGTTCGTTCGTTGTTCGTTCGTTCGTTCGTTCGTTCGTTCGTTCGTTCGTTCGTTCGTTTCGTTTCGTTCGTTCGTTCGTTCGTTCGTTTTCGTTCGTTCGTTCGTTCGTTCGTTCGTTCGTTCGTTCTTTCGTTCGTTCGTTTTCGTTCGTTCGTTCGTTCGTTCGTTCGTTCGTTCGTTCGTTCGTTCGTTCTTTCGTTCGTTCGTTCGTTCGTTCGTTCGTTCGTTCGTTCGTTCGTTCGTTCGTTTCGTTCGTTCGTTCGTTCGTTCGTTCGTTTTTCGTTCGTTCGTTCGTTCGTTCGTTCGTTTTCGTTCGTTCGTTCGTTCGTTCGTTCGTTTTCGTTCGTTTCGTTTCGTTCGTTCGTTCGTTCGTTTCGTTCGTTCGTTCGTTCGTTCGTTCGTTTCGTTCGTTCGTTCGTTCGTTTCGTTTCGTTCGTTCGTTCGTTTCGTTGTTCGTTCGTTCGTTCGTTCGTTCGTTCGTTTTCGTTCGTTCTCGTTCGTTCGTTTTCGTTCGTTCGTTCGTTCTTCGTTGTTCGTTTCGTTCGTTCGTTCGTCGTTCGTTTCTTTGTTCGTTCGTTCGTTTCGTTATTAGTTAGTTTAGTTTTTGAAGGCGGACGTATATATGTACATCAAATCCGAAGATACACCAAGGCCTCTATCGGGCCTGTTGTTCGCTCCTTACAGTCCCTCAGATGGAAATCGAACCCACCACTTCCGATCTATCAGACTAGAACTCTAACAACTAACCTACCGGAGGTCTCCTTAATCGCAGGATTTTGATTTAGGATTCATTTGATTGAGGTATGGCTATATATTGTCGTCAGATTTTTTGTAAAAAACTTCAGGACTTTATGTCTAATAGTTTCTCAGATATACGAATTTGTGCATTTCATTCATATGGGAGGTTCCAGTTTGGAGATTCTAGGTCTATTAGTTTCCCAGATAAACAAATTTGTGCCATATTGGTGGCGTCACGCCCCTACTTCTAGTCCGCCTACTTTTGCCTTAAATACTTATATGACTCTAAAGTTGTTTCGACATTCGGAATTAGAGGACATTTTCTCAGGTATACTGATATACTATTTTCACCACTTGGAAGGTATCACGCCCACTATAGCCGTTCCGCCCTTTTTGTCCACAACAATTCTTATAGATGCCAAAGATGTCTGCAAAAAAGATTAATGCTTGTGATACCTTGAAATTTCGAAACAAGAAGTAGCCTATATGTAGTTCCTTACAAATATACGGGACGACACTGAAATTTTCAATAAAATTGGATAAGCCGTTCAGTAGTCAAACAATATATTCATAAAATATAGATAGATGTTTGGTAAGTTTATAGTTTCTCTGTTAAAATTAATTTATTACAAAATTAATAAAACTTAATTAGAAAACTGTCACCTGTAGCCTATTAAAATTTCGTATTTGTTGAACAAAATTTACTCTACATATGTATATCATGCCACAAGTCTATTTATTTTGGCAATTTTTAGTTTTATTTGCAATTTAAATAAAAATGAAAAATATATTTTGTACATTTGAGCGAGTAAATATGTTCTTTTTGCATTTAAGAATGGCGGTGACCATATTAAAAATTTATGACCTAAACATGCACATGGTTTTAACATTTCCTTATTACTTTTAAAATACATAGAAGAAAAAAAAACGTACATGCAAATGTTTTTGGGAAAAACTTAGTTGTGCTTCCAAATGTATTTTATTTCGTTATAAATAAATAGAAGAAAATTATACAATTCGGTTTTTTTGTTGCCACAATATTGAGTCTTTTGAATGAGACAGAGTTTTATGTTTATATCTTGTGCGTCTGTCTGGCTGTCCGTCTGTCTGGCTGTCCGTCTGTCTGGCTGTCCGTCTGTCTTTCTCACAGTCTGTTTGGGTTTTTGCGGCACATACTCGATTGTAAAAGTGTTGCTTTTAAACACAGCTGTTACTTTTGTTACTGCAGTCATATTTTATTGTCATTGTCCTAATAAAATTTATTTAGTTTTTTTTTTTTTTTTTTGTATTTGTCTAAATTGTAGTGTCTTGTATGATACAGAGATTTTTCTTTTAACCACATAAAATAAACAGAATATTTACAAGACAAAAATTTAAATTAAGAAATTAATGGACTTATACGATATGAGAGGTTTCAAATCTGTTAGTGTGGTTTAAACAGTAAAATTATTAAGAAAAAACCAAACATCTTTATGTTTAAATATACTTGTTGTACATCTTTTACAGGTTCCACTGTTAACCAAAATTTTTCTTTCTGAATGATTCTCAACTAAAACTATCCTAACGAACTATGAACCATTCACTAATAATAAAAAAAAGCTTTAAATAGAATTGAAATTGTTTATTTTCTTAATGAAATAATTGTTTGGGCAATTTAATGATGCTGTAAAATCGAAATTACCCAAAATTTTTCCATTTATTTAAATACTCAGACAACTTAAAGAAATCAATATGTTTTGAACTACTAGCACAACCTGAGAGATTTTCGTATTTTTCGCGAGAATTTTTATTTCAAAAATATTTTGTCAAAAATTTATTTTTGTTTCCAAATGAAATTAAGTTTTTCATCTTAACAAAATGAAAGTGGCCGCAATAAACGTGTGTTAAAAAAACTGATTTTTTTTGGAATTTAAGTCGATTTTCAAACACTCTACAAGGAATTTTTTAAAATATTTTTGTTTTTTTTAATCGATATCTAAACATCGTTTCTATACAGATAGATACAATGAGAAATAGAAGCCTTGCTAGTGTAAAGATAACAGAATTTCGAAAATCTTTAATTAAATCTTTAGATCCTCCAAAAGAAAATCTTTTTCTATTACCTACCACTTAATGAAATTAACATACCCAAGTACTTTTCATAATTTGACAGCCAGCAAGTCATAAATCATCTTCTATTGTGATACACTCACAGTAAGATTTGTTGTTTTGCACCTGAAAATATCAAACTGCCAGCATGAAAGTGAACAATACGTTCAAATTTATTTATGGATATTTAAACGAATACGTTACGTCTTTAGTTATGAATGTATATTTGTATTTATACGAACATATCTACAAATAATTTTATTATAATTCTAGGAAAAACTCTCTATATTCAAGCAACTTTTTTAGCAAAGAA